>NW_023615509.1:0-100001 GCF_013339695.2 Rhipicephalus sanguineus | reverse complement strand
TCAGCTGCGCTGCTCGACGAGACACGGATGCTGCAAGTAGGCTTCACAGCATACACACGCGCAGCGGCCAACAGCGGCTCCCGATCCGTACCACGTGATTTAAAGCCAGTCGCGGCGCTCGAAAAAGGCGGCAAAAGCGTGCTTCTCTTTATTATTTCTTGCGCTGCAGCAGCGCGGGAAACCGTCGCTATTTGAAGAGTGAGGCTCGGCTCTTCGCCTCATGCGGTCGACAATGGCGAGCGGCGGCGCATTATCAGCGGCAAGGTGCTCGAAGATGTCACAATTTCGGCCTTTTGACAGCCACCTTGTGCTCTTTAGACGCAATTTTAAAGCATTTCCAGTTGAGTCTCGACATTGATTTTATTTTTCAGAACAGTAGAGGTACTAATTTTCACAAAACAGGTGAAAACAAAAAATCGATAATTTTTTAGAAAACTCGCATTTTTCGACCCGCATCTCCCCTTAAATTGGCCTTATTTTACACATCATATGGCCTTATTTACACATCATACCTCTCACCGTTTAGGCTCCGATATTACTACGTATACGTTTTTGTTATTTTGAAATGTACTACGAGTGAGACCAAATTGGGTACGATTGAAATGATGTGCTTCGTTCACTAGACATTAGGGGACACTTAGGCTGAGTGCTGCTGACTTCTGAAACGCACATTGAAAGTCAAGGAACGGTTAATTTATGGCAGTTACCGTGCATGGCTCTGTGATGTTTACAGGTCGCCAAACGTCGAGTTCCGCTTGCCAAGAAAAGATGGAACTTCCATAGAAAAGGAGCCAGTTGTCGACGGCTTGGTGCTGGTTGAAGATGACATGATCGGTACGTGGCGTTCCTTGTGGAGCATGCTGAAGCGGGCACTCAAAGTTAGAAAGTTTTTTTAAAATAATCCTCTTGTAAGTTTGTCTTGTACTAAGAGGGTCGCAGGTTTGCATTGCCGTAATAACAGCCTCTGCTTGCAGCAGACAAAAAATATTTAGCTGTTAGAAAGAGCAGCCAGTGTTTATATGATGTTTGAGCATCCTTATCTTGTGTAGTTATCTGTAGTTTTCTAAGTGCCACTTCTGAGAGTAATGACAATAAGGCTTGCTGTGTACAGGATTCAGCTGCCCTAACATAATATTACTATACCTGAAGCAGATCGACGCATAAATGCACATCCTGTAGTCTACGCAGGGAGTCCACTGCTTTTAACCTCCTCTCCCTTTCAATGTGACTGTAATGTGGTGCCCACTTATAATTGTGCTTGATCTAGGTCACATGTATATTTTAAAATGTATTTTTTTATGGACAAGGGTTTGACTACCAAAAAATTTGTGACACATTGTTTTTTTACAGTCAGCAAGTGTTCCAACAGTGGCATAATTGGTGTGGGAGCTGTCCAGTCACGTGGCTCCCATCAGAAAGTTCTCCCAGAAATTACAGAAAGTGAAAGTGGAGTACAGGAGCACATTTCTCTGGAGCGACACCAAGGTCGATTACTTTTACCCATCAGCCACCACCGGTGAGGCGAGTTTCTAGATTGGCTAGCTTACTGCACTAGTTACTGATGTAATCTGTTTTCCGTCGAAACCCCGCAAACTTGCATGCCGCATCATGACATACAGTGCAGTTGTGAGCAAGCAATATTGGTTAAGTTGCTCGTTTAATGGCACTAAGGCAAGAAAAGCCAAAAAGCACCAAATCACTGACCTTAGATAACTGGCTGTGATATGCAAATCTTTTAGCACAAAGATGCTGCTAGATAATATGGTTTTAAAGCCTGTCGTAGATTTTAAATGCGATAGAACAGCCTCACAAGACTTATTTTGCTAGCACATGCTAGATGATCATATTTATGAGGCAAATTTGGAGGTGGTCAACGCTGTGATCGTTTAGCAGAAGTGCCTGGGGCTAGAAGGGTACACACGACATGCAGTGTAGGATGAAATGCGTAGGGCTATACTTCCTACATAATTTCATTTGTTATGTCTGCTGTCTCGTCCATCTTAGCTTATGAGAGTCTGTGTATCTATTTCTAGAAAACCAACAGGTTAGGTTATAACTTTTAGTTGCCACTATTCTATGTTCAGGTTGTACGAATGTTTAGTCATGAGAAGCCTGTACAGCTACAGTCCATTGCTGCATTGAAATCCAGCCCGACTGTTTGCCTCGGCAACTTCTCTCTCGACGCAAGTCAAGGCAATATGGACCATTTCATGTGTCCGCTAGAGCAGTAGTTCACCGTCAGCCTACTAGTATGCTGTCTGAATTGCTCTGCCAGAACATCAAGTTTACGATACACTTGCGTTGTCACAAGTTACAAGTTACTGGTGCACACAGTGTCTTGCGAGGACAATGACAAGATGGCCCCTGTTCTACTGCATTATACTGACCTTTTTTTCTTTGTCGAGTATTGTTGCAGACGATGCTCAAGCCCAAGAAAACGTGTCGGCGATGTACCCAGATGTGGTAGTCCTAGTTTTAAACTGCGTGCTTGTTGAAAAGCCACATATTTGCAAAATGCGAGCACTAACAACCACTGGCCATAAAGGAGAAACTTTTTATTGCGCTAGCAGGTGCAATCCCATCGCCAACAAACGGAAAATATTCATGTTAAGCCCTTGGCCGGTGTGACTATATGCCCATTGTGCCCAGCCGCTCATCTGAGATGTGCACTATTGCCGTGCTGGAATGCTAGCAGCGTTGCCGCACTGTTGCTGTGCATTACGCATGGCAGCAATCGGAATGCCACATTCGGATTGGCTTGTGTGCTTTTCTGATGCTCTTATCACGGAAACAAAAATCTACCTCGGACCAGTTGGCATGATGAGGGCTTCTTTTTCGATTTGCAACGACGTGAGGTGCATCGGTGATTTTGCTGCCGACTAGAAATCATTCAGTGTGCACATGTAGAGTGCTCACGGAGATTGAAATGGGACATAAAAAAATTCAGTGTATGAACTCGTGTGCACAATTGTTCAAGATAACCGTGCCAGGTCACTACAAATCTGGCCGCTGAATACAATGTTGCAATTACGTTGGTATGACAAGAACTGAGGATGGTCGAAACTATACTACGTGCTACACTCAAACCTCATTATAACAAAGTCACATCTGCCCCGAAAATAACTTCGTTATATCTGGAAATTTGTTATAAACGATTATTTGTAACACTGTGTCTATGACAACACTATTCCTCATTTACCTCATTATAACCGATAATTCGTTATATCCATGTTCGTTATATCGAGGTTTGAGTATATCCTTAGCCCTAAATTTTCGCGTTTCAATTCGTGAACACTATACATGGTGCTTGTTTATGCAGCATTCGATATAGCTCTATAAATTTGTTCTCATAACAGAATTTCGCACATTTTTGAAAAGATGGTGTTCTACTTCTTTCCAAAGCAATGTGGCTTTTGTTACTCACTTCTCTAGATGTTA
Organism: Rhipicephalus sanguineus; assembly: GCF_013339695.2. Lineage (NCBI taxonomy): Eukaryota > Metazoa > Arthropoda > Arachnida > Ixodida > Ixodidae > Rhipicephalus > Rhipicephalus sanguineus. The sequence goes on along the minus strand of NW_023615509.1, from coordinate 96,563 downwards.
TGGCCTGTGGCGATGACACTGGGACCGTCTGGCTGTACAGTATTGGAAAAAAGGGGGCAACTTTGGTGAAGCCCGTGGCCAAGCTGACATGGCCTGATAAACTTTCGTGTAGTGACCAAGTGTCCGTGACGAAAAAGGATGGAAAGGTACAATATCTGTGCACTTACCGAACACTTCTGATGAGATGGTTTTCGCTAACAGTCAGCTTTGACCTAAAGCTACTCTGAAGAGCTCTTCTTTTAGAACAATATCTAACATGATATTTCCAACATTTTGTTTTGCACTGCATGGACATCCAAGTGCTCTAAACTTTAGAAGGAACAAAAATTGCTGTCAGATCATCCCAGATAATTTACTACTGCAATATGTACTACAAATGATTGGTTTTTGTTTCAGTACACACGAGGAAGCGTCATGTCAGGGTACATTGGCTCATTACGTTTGAGTGATCATTGTGGATTGCAGTGCAAGCATAAGTTGTGCGCGAAACTTATATGAGCAACATCATCTTACTTGGTACTACTTTGTTATGCAATATCAGCTCAATGACGAGACGATGGTGCCACTCAGAGCAGGCCCGAGATAGACTTTAGTGTTGGATTTCCCAGCCTCTGCACTTACGAAATTTCACACTTTTGTGCAAGTGTTCTAGAGCTCTAAAAATTTCTTTTCAAGTTTGTCGGTAGTTCTTCATGTTAGACTCTACAAGCCACTTAGATAGTATTCACTTCGAGAAAGTACGATGCAGTACTTCCCGCATGAAAAATTTGAGATAATGGATTAAACAAGCCAGGCAATAATGGTGCATTCTTTTCAATGCCCTAACAATGGTTCTTGCAAAATCCGACACTTTGTGGCTTCAAAGTGTAATTGTTCAGCTCTTTTCATTAAAGTTTAGTTGGCTGTGGACACTGATACTTGATGTGAAGGATCCGAAGAATATTTCGCTTTAACATTTTTTTCAGGTTAATGCAAATTCCGTAAGACTAAGTCCTGATGGAGACTACATGGTAGTGTGCACAGATCTCAACATTGTGTGTATATGGAGGATCACGCGATAAAACACCAGGTGAGGTCAGTTTTTCACAACATGCTATTTTGCATTGACCACAAACTTTGCATTTCTTTCAGATTTTAGCAGAAGACATCATTATCATCAGATCGTGAAATCAAGGTTTTTATATGACACAGCGGCATATTTCTGTTTAGTCATCGTCATTAAATGAAATGGCACGCACATTTTGGTTTGCTTGTTTTATTTTTCTGAACAAAGAACAATACTTTGCGAAAGAGGAATATTGCACGTGCTACGCGCAGAGAAATAACCATTTGTACCGCATCGAATACACATATCCTCCAAAACATCGTGGAATGAATAAATGCGAAGAGATCAAGTATCCATACATTAAGCAGACAGCCTACAAGTAAGTGTAAGCCCTACGCTTCCTTAGTACTTTCGGCCGTGGAAACCCAACTCTTGCGGCTTGCTTCGCCACGCTTGCAATCCGTGCTCAAAGGCACAACAGAGTGAGCTTGATAAATATCACAAAAACTGTTGGGATTGGTATCACAAGGTCTCCGGGCCACGACTAAGTACGAAACTATAACTAACGACAAAGTGAAAACGGAAAAAGTTGGTCGTTCGATACATCAACGACGTTACATACATGTTGTGCTTGTGGCTCGCATTTAAGATTTCTCGTGCGCGCAAGTCGATACAAACAACAGTTCACAGAAGGCCTCCAAGTCCAACACCGCTCATTGATAATGGTAGCATAATCTAACAGAGCATGAGGAGTAGATGGCTATGATGTAAAAAAATATAACCTTTCTGACCGAGTGGCACTCGTACGAGAAAAGTTTAAAGGGGGTAACGAACCTCCATGTGGCAGAGCGAGTATTTATTAACAAGATGCATATGCTGCCTTCCCATGCATGACGATAGCCACGCATAGTTCTATCGGAGAGAGTGCGACTGCTGCAGAATACTATACGTGAATCAGACACGAAGCGCAGGTTGTCGCGAGATATGCGATTATAGGTAGACTTGTCCTCCGCTAGGCATTGCCAGTGGAGATGGTATTTTCTGCGCATTATATTTGAAAATTGTGAACATTAACATACACTAATTCTACCGCGATCAGTCTATTGATAATCCTATTTACATCAGGAGCGGCAGCCGCCCATGCAGGGTCTTCAGCTGACAGCTGCCTTAATCTGTGGAAGAAAAAAGAAAAGAGACAAGAAATGAGGACATAGTCTTAAGCCTAAAGAGCAAGAAGACGTGCAGGTATGGACTCTTGGAAATGTGCATGCGAATGTTCAGTGTTACAGTTGTACTTGTGTACAGCTTTGGCGTGGGGCCTTGCTCATGCAACATACTTGTGGCAGTATTCACTTTCGGAGACACTATTGCGTTCACAAGACTTTCCAGCGACTTTGCTTTGAGGGGGGGGGGTGCATACATGGCTGATGGTGTTTCTGGGACTGTGGCAAGCTCACTATCTTCACACAGTCCAAGGAATGACATCGCAAACTGTGTACGTCAATCAGTAGTGCATTCCCGGCTTATCCTGTGGCGCAAACTATCAGCAAAGCTCGAAAAATGCACGATGTCTCTTATTAGTACGCATGCTTTCCTTGGCACTGCGATGCCAGGATAGACTTTCACTAATTGAAACTGCGGTTATTCCATGCTCACTAGCGTTACAGTCACAGCACTAAGTTCCTGCTGAACTTCAAGTGAATGAGTGTCTTAAAAGAGCTTGGATGTTTCTTTATGGTGGTTTGGCAAGGCATGCTAAAACAAGCAACCATTTGTACTCACTCTTATGTACAGTTTCAATGTCAACATTGTTTATGAACTGTACAGCCAGTGCAGCATGAACAGAACAAAAAAAAAGTGAAAGGAAGGTACAAGCTAACAAGGAAAAGTTCAGGACTTCAGTGGGGCTGCTATAATGAGAACAGTTCTAAACTGACAGTCTGTGGTAATACAGGTACGAGTTAAAAATTATATTCTCGAGAGTCTGTGGTAATACAGGTACGAGTTAAAAATTATATCTCGAGTTTTCTGTTTTAAAACCACAACCTGACTATAAAGTGTCCCATAATAAGGGAGTTAATGCCAACCGCATTGTATGCACTCGTTGCACAAGAGTGTTTCTCAATATGTGGCTGCCACAGCCGAGACTGAACCCGGGACCTCAAGCTCAACAGTGAACATTATATGAGTGAGCTACCATAGATATGGCACATACAAAAGAAGCCGGGTGCCATTACAACCAGTATCAGCCTTTGCTAACTGCTCACTACAATTAGGTAATAAGAAACGAACAGAATTAAGAGAAGCGAATCCTTACACGAGGCGGCCTGTGGCCAAAATCGGTACTTGAGAACAACGGGAAGTTTGACAATTATTCATTTGCTCGTAAACATGAAACTGCAAGCGGCAACAAAAAAATTCCTTAGAATACAAACTTGTATTTCAATGACATACTACAATGCGCACACACTGACATACCTCACTGATGAAATGAATTGCTAGTGAGTTTCCAAAGCAATACTATAATAAGCATAATGTGCCAGTGCTTGCAAACACTACAGTGTCTAAGGCCACCAAGGAGCACTGACTATTTTAAAACAGCATCAAAGAGAAGGCACCATGTCAGGCTCTTGGCATAGAAGCAGCACTCTTGCACACACCAAAACAGTTGCGCAGATGCACCCTCCCATAGCACAAGTGCATTGGCATTTCCAACGACACTATGGTTGACTTACCAGGCCAGGGAAACAAGGGTGACGAAAGATACAAACTAAACAAGAACTTGTTTGACTTTCTTTGTTCAGATGTAGCCTGCCTACTCTAGCCTAGTATGCACTTGACACCACGGCACTTCTAAGTTGTCTAGGCCAGCTGACTGAAGATAAGATTGCCTACCATGAGCACATGAACATACATAAGATTAAAATAGAGTGCGGTCCATCTTGGCAATAAAGTCCACATACAAATCCACGTACTAAACATCATTCCCATATGAGTGAATAATCGTAATGGCAGAGTTCCTGCTAGATATCTTTTTTAGCAAACACAAGGCTACTAGCACAATCTACTGGAATTCTACCTGCACAGATAGCTGGGCTTCTATGGGAGCACATGTGCCAGATCTCGTTCAACATTTCGGCGTTGGTGTCGCTTCTATGACCTGCTCATCTGCTACCCTGTGGCTGTTTGGACGGTGTTGGAGTGATAACACCCGTGTTCAGTGCCAAACTGCAGCCATATGTGTGATTGCCTATGCAAGAGAGAGGCTTCAGTAAGCTATTCAGTGTGGTTAAGTATTTATTGTATAGAGGTTGACTAACGGTAAAGCCGTAGACATGTCCTTGGGTGTCCATTCACATGCAAAGAGTTCCTAAATCACTCTCATATCTTTATTTTCGAGCTATTTTGCATTTATGTGTAATAATTACACTATACAAGCACTATGTGCTGCCCCAAACATCACCACAAGTGCTGAAGCCGACATCCGCGAACAGGTGCTGACTAGCACCACTCTGCTCATATGTTCTGTCCCTAGTGGCGGAAGGAACGAACTAGAACATGCACGCTGGAGTGGGGACATCCGTGCAGGTCAGGTTTTCCAGTAGGTTGTGGCTACTAGTCTCGCTTTCTTCGGAGATGTTGGATGTTAGGCCAAAAGACACTCGCAAAGACCAAATTAGCTCCGCATTACGGCCCACGCTCACCTTGAAAGGCTCGCTCATGCCGAGCACGTCGGACTGGCCGCGCAGGTAGACCAGCCGGTACCTGCCCGACACCAGCAGCGTCTGGTCGCCAAAGAGCACCCTGTAGAAGACGCGCTCGGACGACGGCGGCTTTTGCCGCTGGCCGTCCTGTCCCGTGGCGCTGTCTGTGCGACAAGCCTGAGCCGCCGCTTCTACCACGGACGGACGCCGACCGGGATCCTCGGCGGCATCGTCACCCTGGTCTGAGTAGCTCTTTCCTTCCACCGGCGTCGCATTGCCATTGTCGGGAGGCGTGTCAGCTCGCACGCTGGCTCCCTCCGCCAGGCTGTCGCTAGGCGAGGCGCGCGGTGGGGACGGCTGCCGGCTCGACGGAGGCCTCCAGCTGACCGTAGCTTCCCCGCGCTTCTTTGTGGCACCGCTTCCCTGCCTCGACTGTTCGGCAGTGCTGTCGCCGGGCGGGGTCGTGGCGGGCACGGCAGAGGCAGACCTCAACGGTCGCTGCTCTTCTAAGTTGGGCTCGGGGTCGCCTGCGATCCGCAACACCACAATACGTCTTTCTTGCGTTCTTTCTAGCGTATTTATTTATTCATTTAACCCTTTGCTGTCTGTTGTTGGGCACCTCCCGACAATGCAACACGGCTACAGCAGTCCATGGTCGGGCACTGCTCGACAAGTTCTTTCGTGGTTGATTTGCGCCCGCGTTTCCTCATTGCATTATGCATCATCTCTTAATAAGTAAGTAAACTTTTACTTGAGTATTGATTTATTTAGTTTCGGACTGGAATCGAGAGGCATTGCGTAAGGTGGGTAATGCAAGAAAGCGTTAAAGCATATACAATAATTAGAAAACAAAAGGAAGGGGGTACAAATATATAAAGAAATGAGAAAAAAAAAAGAAAAGTTACAGTAACATATGCGGAAATGTAAATTAATGTAAATTAGGATGATATACAACAAAACAAACCAATATGGACCACGACAGCTCATTATGCAATAAAATTTTAGAGTAAAATGCACACATAATTGCAGAACGAATGTGACATAACTTGTCAGGATAAGTAAGAATTAACTGCACAAAGCCAAACAAGGACACAAAGAGAGGGGAAGAGAACACTCTATTTCTATTATATGACACACGGTGAGCTAGTCGGTACGTGAGTATCAAGACAGCACTGAAAACAGGACAGGCAGAAGAAGCGCTTCATGCTGTCTTTCTTTTTGTACCCACATCGTTTTCAGTGCTGTTTGATTTACGTATAGTCTCTTTTGAACTTTGTTTGCCTAGGGCAGTTTGTTTCTCGTTTCGGTGTCCCTGGTTTGGCTAGTTTATAACCATGGCCTTTTTAGAGAGAACATTCACTCCAAGTACCTTCAATATCATTGGGTTCAGTTAGTAATCAAAGCGGTTTCAGAGAGAAAGTATGCATAGAAAGGTGGAGTGACTGTGACAGCTAAGCAGATGAGGTTTCGTTAAGCACCCTGCACAGGGAGATAGGTAACGAGAAAAAGAATAGAGGCATCCCTGGGGCATAGAGAACACACAGTCCAGTACAGACTTTTTCTCAAGAATAGTGGAAGCCCTTAGACCTCGGGAATTGTTAGTGCAGATTACAACTCGCTGTGTAGAATTCCTTTTGGAGCACCAACTAGGATACATTCATTTTAACTGCCACACTGAAGTGTTCAACATTATATCAGCTACCTACGTATCTTGTCCCAATGTAAAAGATGTTATTTCTAGGGGTGTGCGAATATACGAAATTTCGAATATTTTTCGAATAGGGCTTGCTATTCGATTCGATTCGCACTGAAATTTTACTATTCGAACTATTCGAACTTCCCAAAGACAAATACAGTCAACGTCCAGTTGAAAGTGACCCCTTCAGATTTTCAATATGCTTCACCTCATTACACTCTCGTATTGCGGCAAAGCTGCCTTTCAAGCTCCGTTACGGTCGAACTTAGGCAAGAGACAGTCAACGTCTGATTAGAAGTGGTCCCTAGATTTTCAATATGCTTCACCTCATCATACCCCCGTATTGCGGCAAAGCTGCCTTTCCAGCTCCGTTACGGTCGAATTTAGGCAAGAGACAGTCAACGTCCGATTAGAAGTGGTCCCTAGATTTTCAATATGCTTCACCTCCTCACACCACCGTATTGCGGCAAAGCTGCCTTTCAAGCTCCGCTACGGTCGCAAGTGTATTAACTCAAGAAAACGCTGGTTCCAATATGGAGATGAAAGATGTGGCAGAGTTGGGGGCTCAATTAATGCTGTTTTGGACCTGAAATTTGGGCAGGAAGTCCAAATAATCGGACGCCGAAGCTTTTTAGCATCCAAAATTTCAGATGTTTTTATATTGACGTCTGCAAGGCAGATTTGGAACTCCGGACTTGAAGGGAGCACACCCTTGTCTGCCACATCAGTTGGCCTTCCACAGCAGTTGAAAGAGAAGGAGAGGCTGAGGAAATGGCATCTCTGCCTATCACGTGTAAAGTGTTGTCGGCAACACTTTGGTTGCACCAAATCATGTACATAAATATAATTCGGCCTCTACATTGCCTCATTCTTAATAAGAAAGAAAACTATGAAATATGACCCCACCAGCGCTTCATCAACCTAGCGAAAAGAAACACTTTCATGTTGCTATCTCACAAGAACATACTTAGGGATTCTCTGCAACTTTTTCTGTAATTTCACTTCGAATTATTCGAAAAATGTTTGAGAAATATTCGAAAATTATTCGAAATTATTCGATTCGATTCGCACTCAATCTTTATTATTCGAATTCGCTTCGCACCCAAAATTTTGCTATTCGCAGCTCTAGTTATTTCCACTGTACTCACAACAGGCTGTCGCCCCTTCCCATTTTTTTTTCCAAGCAGTGAGCAGTCAGGGCTACATTACTTACAGTCCCCAACCGTGACAAATGCTGTGAGCCATACATCTTGCATTTCTGTGCTCAGCAAAGCAGCACAGAAAAAAAATCCTCTAGCGACCATCTCTACAGTGCCACTAGGTGAAGTTCTATGATATCTTAAAGTGGCCCTGCAACACTTTTTGAATGTGGTCAAAATGCTGCCAACTGGTAGTCCAAGGCTCCTACGAACATGAGTGCCAAACGTTAGAGTGTAGCTCGCAGCAGGGAATTTACAATTGAATTTCAAAGTCAGCTAGGAATTGCTCGCTCTTTTCTCGACGAATAATGCCATATAATCCAAATAAATTGCGTCACATACCCAAAAGACCTGGCCACCGGCTGATTTGAACATTGTGAGGCGCATAGTTACTGTGGCCGCTGTGTGGGCAAGTTAGCCGCACACACGTTCAAAGAAAAGAAAAAGTGCTCAAGGTCATGACGTACTCTGACAGACAAAGCTTCTTGCCCCTTTGTCATCCCCCTTTGCATTCTTGTAGCTTTCAGTGCGCTCGCTGGGACGAAAGGAGAGAGAAAGTGCTCCAAGCATGCGACAAATCCCTGGCTCCTAATGGATTCTAAAAATATTTGCAGCAGCCAATTCGTGAGGCAAAACTACGATAGTTAAGTCATTCATGACTACTTGAAAAAAGCATTGCAGGTTCCTCTTAAGGACAGGGACGAATCTCAAAGTTTCACTGAAGTTCACCTGGCTCGTCCGCTGTGTTGCGTGGCCAAGAGAGGGAGCGTGCCGCATTTTCCGTTTCGGCTGGCGACCTTTGGTGCGACGCGAGGCCCCACTTGGGGTGCCTACAGCCGAGTTGGTGGCTGTGCCAGAGGCCACACCAGTGGCTCCACTGGGAGCTGCACACGGGGCTGCACTGGCGGCTGCAGAGGCGTGTCGTGATTGGCTGCCTCGAGAAGAGCGCGAACGGCTACGCCGTGTTCGTAAGTGGGTAGGATAGACATCCGTGGGACGCGTTGACGCCCACACGTAGCCCAAGTGGTCCTCCAGGCTACTGAAGTTTTCCTGCACAAGTTAAAAAGAGTGGTTCAGTTATGTCTGTAGCCAATGATCACCGAGATAAACATAAAGCCGCAGCAAGCAGATAAACTGCTGGTGCCTATACTGACCCAGAAAATTATGGAGACTTGAATTGGTCAGCAGTCTAGGTGAACAAGGCTTAGCACGAAGCCAACATGTCAACAGAAACAACTTGTCATTCCTCTGACAAAGAAGTCCCTGAGCCAGAATCCTTGCTCTGCACACAAGGCTCCACTATTTACTCATGTAGTGCGCATGATGATGTTACTCCTAATAAGTCAGACCAAATCATTTTGAGATGGCTTTAACTATGAAGCAGTGGGTCCTAATACAACGATTTCTTTTGAAATTGATATATCCATCACATGTTTAACTATGGACAGATGCTGCTTCTATCTCTGAAAACAGCCTCAATATATTTAATGTTGCATCAGACCTTGCATCTAGCGTGGAATCCAGCGAAACTGGATGAAAATCCAACTAATGTCTATGAGTCTTCATTGCAAGTGAATGTAGTTGAATGCAACTCTGCCACTTTCCTGTAAACTGGGTAAAATAAAGCCCTGTTTGCTGTCCCTAGTGAACAGAGATGAGTGGTCTAACCAAAGAGACATAGCTCAAGCAAAGACAGTGCCAAAAGCACAACCTCTGACATGGTGTGCAGAATACATTACTCACTTTTGCAGATACGAGTCGCGCATGCATTTATTTTGGAAGGAATAGCAGATGCAGAGTTTTTAAGAAAGGAAATGCCAGCAAGACAGACGACGATTGGTCCACAGAAGGAAGGACTACAATTGGTTGTACGAGCACAAGATACACCCCAAAGGGTGTGAACTTTTCATAATGTGTACTATGTACTACTTGCCCTGTAGAGGCCGATCCAATCCCAGGACTTGAGTTCGGTGTCTGCACTTGTGTAGTACCAGGCAAAGCTGTCCTGATTGATGATCCAGGTACCCACAGGAAGAAAGTAGATGACTGGCTGCTCAGGCTTGGCAAACACCTGGATGCACATAAAAGTAGCAACTGCAGCACACATTGCTATATAACGAATCTCCATACTGCAGCCAACTGCAAACTCGCGAGGAAACATACAAAAGCTCTGTACAATGTTTGTTCCTTCTGGCTTAGTCACACGATAATAAATTGCCGTAAATCCCAATGCAAGTAAGACAAGAGATGCAGTTTACTAAGTACTCATGCTAGCTTCCATTTCAGGCATGATGAGTATTATCTTGCTGGACATGCTGGTTCAGATGAACCTGTAGATCCAGTGGTCAGCCTGGATGTACAGGTCGTGGCTGGCATACTGGTGCTGCTTTAGATCAAGTGTCACATTCTTGTAGGCTGGTTCAGATGAACCCAGCATGTCCACGCATTTTGCATGCCACTAGCTGAGGTCATCCACGATAAAATGTCCTCATTTATCTTGCCTGAGACTTTCTGAGCAGGTCCGTGCACATAGTAGTTCTATTTTTGATACACATATGGCACTACAATACCATAACACTGTAGAGATATTAAAGATTAAAGTGAGCTGCCTCCACCACTTATGTGAGGAACTGCGTTATTCCAACCAAGCTTGAGCTACGATGACGATGCCATCTCGTTGATGGTGATATATGTACAAGTGATGATGATATGTAGAGGTGATGAAAATGAAGCTAAGTTATGTGTTGTGCTCACAATACCATTTTCCACTACAGTGAATATAGCGAGAAAAAGCCAAGTGGAAACCGTGCAGGCACGCTAACTTTTTCTATGTTCAAATAACCTTTCATCTCTGTTCTCCAATAAAAAAAATTATGTTGCTTTCAGTGCAATTTCTCGTTTTTACTTACTCCATCGATTACGTAGAGAACTTCTAAAAAGAACATAATTTGCAAATGTTTCTTTCACAAACGATTCCGCAGGTATAAAGTTAAGACTGAGAAAGGGTTAAAATAAGAAACAACTTCACCGTTGAGAAGCTGTACTTAAAGATATACAACGGTGCTCTACCACCACAATCTTGTAAAAGTTCACTCATTGACAGGGTGTATTGCATTTAAAAATACTTCAGTCACTAGCGTCTGTGATGAGCTTTTCTAGTAACTTTATACTCCTTCGAGTTCGTCTATGCGTAATGGCAATAAAGAGAGAAAAGTTCAGCAACTTTTAGACATCTAGCAGTACCTTCAGAGTGAAGAAAGCAGACACAGGCTTGTGGTCACTCTGGATGTACAGGTTGTGGCTGACATACCGGTGCTGCTTTAGATCAAGGGTCACATTCTCGTAGGCATTCTTGGTGAAGCGATAGAGGATCCTGTCAGTCCAGGCTGGCTTGCGCTGGCTACGTAAGCGAGAGAAAGCTTTTTTCAGAGAAAACGTTTACAAACCTGCACATGCGCTTGACAAAGCTCTAGCAACCACAAATTTTTTAAGCTCTGTGGCCTCCGACACTATGTGGCGTTATTTCCTTCTTTCCTATTATCTGTTGACGCCACTGGTCACCAGCCCTGAAGATCAAAATGCACACAGCAGCTCGCATCAATCCTTATCATATCTTCTTTTTTTAACTGCCTGTTACATGCTTGGCAATATCTTTTTGTGCATCGGTGTACCTGAAGTTGTAGCCGATGCGGTCAATCTGGAACTTGTAGGTTGGCGCGAAGGTAATGTCATTTTCGCAGAACTCGTGGAAGGCTTCACCTTTGCTGCGTACGCGGTTCAACTGGGAAAAAAAATGCAGAAAGACGTGTTGCTTAACCTGTGGTCCAAAACACACAGTATTACATCTACAGCTGCTACGAGTGAACCAAACTGACAGTGCACAGACAAACTGAACTATATCTATACTCGTAGACTATCCTAATGAAACCATACTCTTTTGACTGACCATTAACTGCGTACGATTACCTTTAATGTAGTGCACAAAATTGACGAAGCCCTGCAAAAGTTTTTGAATACTGTCAGAAAATGCTGCTGATGTGTAAACAATGCTCCGGTGAACATGCAAACCAATACTGCTGTGCTGCATGCAGCAGCGAATTTACAATTTTGTGTCAAAGAACCAAAAATTGCTAGCTCTCCTCAACAATGATGTCATCAATTAAGCAGCAGGCAGGAGCAAGTGGGTGCAACACGTATTGGCTTATTTCATGAATGGCGCTCCAGCAGATGATTAATTTCGGGTGCCATGTGCAGCGTCTTGTAGGTACTGCAGCCACCCATGGTGTGCAGTGTTCATATTGTGCCTCAACTATGCTTATACTTGACGGATATGAAAAATTTTTGCAACAGGGATTCGTGATTACTTAGATAAGTAAGAGAGGTGTTGCAGGGCCCCTTCAATGCTTAACACATGTGGCAAACACACATATGCGAAACACAGACATTCAGAGAAGTTATACAGTAGCGCATAAGGGACCGAACGAAAACACATCTGTGGCCATAGTGATGAAACAATGCTTTCCACAAGTCTAAGTGACTCGAGACAGGCACGAACTCAGGGTATTGGCGAAACACGGACTGACAGTGCTACTTGACCATGCTCATCTAACACCAATGCACGACTTCACCAAAAGCCCGCAGACATGTCACCACATTGGTCTTCTCACCTGATCTTTCGACAGCATCTGGCTATAGGTGTTGTTCTCAATAGAAGCCCTCATTTCCTCCAACGTGCAGTCGTCCACACGGAAATTCAGGTCCCCGAACCAAAACGTGTAACTGTTTGCAAAGGGCATGTCCAAAGAGTGAATGCAAAAGCGAAAACACTACTATCTAGACAATGCAAAACAACAAGAATTCACTTACTCGTGCGTCAAAATGTTTGTTGCCTGGGTGTCAAAAAACCTTTGCTTCTCAATTATTGTTTATACTCCTGCAAGTACAAAAGGTGGAATCAATTCGTGTGTCAAAAGGTGCCTTGTGTGCTTGCTTTACTACTATTTCCTTGGATACAAACATTAGTACGACTATGAGCACGTTTTGCAGAGGTTCAGCACGATGGGAGCGCTCATCGCATCCACATGTATAATAAACTGCATGGTGCTTAACGTAACAATCATGTTTGTGTTGAGAAGATTACAGCAATACTCTCAATTTATCACACTATTTATACCTTAACGTAATTGGTGATAAATGTAGCACTCACATTTATCCGTTGGAATGTTTCACTCTCGTGTGCAGCCAGATGGCTGTTGACGAAACAAATGGAGCAACCGTAGACGCAAAGCCGTATGGTGACTCCACCTTTGTTGCCCTTTTAGACAAAACAGAAAGACACTCTGTGGTCACTTTACTTTAGTACAACTAGTGTACCACTAAATTATGTACGAACAACCAGTCCTAATAAAATGCTTTTAATACTAGTTGTAGAAGCCGTGTAGTAAAAATTTATGGCTTCTCCCTCTTTTCACTTCCAAGAGTGCTGATAGCGACACTGTAGCCGCACAATTTCATGTTGCAGACGCAGAAAATAGCAATAATTCCCCTTTAGTTTCAGCTATCAGTTTGTTTCGCTTTCTGAGAAATCGCTGTATCCAACATAAAATTTGAATTATGAACAGCACACTTATGATCCTTAAACAAGTGCATTTGCAGTAGAATCTCATAAAGGGAACCTGATAGGACCAGAACAATGTGTTCCACTTAAAAGATGCAGCAGCCAAATGCAAAATTACCTAAATTAGAGGCATTTGTTCCATTTAAGCAGCAATTCCTTTTAAGCGATTTCCAATTACCAAGGTTCTTCCCTATTTGCATAATTAATCAATATTGAAACCATTATTGAAACTCACAAGTTTTACCCACTGAGTTTTCAAGGCACATCAATTTGGAACAAATTTTGAGCATTCACGTGTACAGTGTGATCCACAGTTAAAGGGAACGTGCAAACCCACACATCACACTTTCTGGGCAATCGGACACTAACGCAAGCAGAAGCAATATGAACGTGTCACCTATGACCGCAACAGTTTGTGTAATGGGTGCTTCCAGACCTTAAAAAGACATACACAGTAGGCCACACTGCACGTATACAATAAAAGCAAAACTGCAGCCAGTCTCACCCAGACACCCCCAGACCCGTTCGGGTGTATGTAGACTGAATGCCCCGCAGCTGGATCAGGTGCTCGCGCTTGGTAAAGATGGTCAAGATGAGGCCCTGTAGACGCACATGCTTTACCTGCCAATCAGAGGAGAACACTGTTCTCGATCATCCGATGCCTGGCATTTAGGCGAGTGCCAAAGTTTAAATACGCTCATATGTCTAATCTCTCATGTACGTAAACATGCATTCAGAACTTGGAAAAGAAAGCCCAGCCTCACAGGACAGTGGTGTATTAGTTGCTGTAAGAAACAATTTCCACATTCACATCACTTAAACAGACATTATTCCCAAAGCTTTTTTTTGGGTCGTGCTGTAGCTGTCATCTTACATAAACTACTATACTGTCGGAGTTTGTTTTAGCAGTAATAGAAGCATTGCCTGAACTAGCTATAAAATCTGTAGATTACAATTACAGCATATCTATTAAAAGGTAGTCTTCCCTATTACTAGAAGAACTGTGGGTTTAGTTTACATTTGACACTGAGATGTAACAAGTCACCTTCTGCATCCTGTTGCACTGTGTTAATACCAGCAGCGTCAAGCGCTCCACACTTTAAAATGTGCAGAGGCTGTCATGGTTACTTGCCTACTGATTACGATCAAGAGTGCAATAGTTGCTTCGCTAATTATGAATTGACCGCCATTTTTGTGAGCATGCTGATACGACAGGTGTTTAGATTTTGATGTCTCACAGGTCACAGGCTGTACATGAGATTTTCTTCACAGCAGTTTTGTGTGTCAGTCTGTTCGTGAAGAGAAACTGTTCAGTCAACAGTCTCAAGCCATTAAAAAAAAGTCAACTAGTCAGCTCTTGCATAGTTTTCTTGTGAGATACGAGCCAAAACGCACTCAGCATCACGAGTGTGACATCGCAATACTCCTTTAATGGCACAGTGGCCCGAATGTAAAATCTGGAAGATATTACCATTTCAGTTAAACTGTTTTCAGAGAATAAAATGAAAGGGAGATTTCCTGAAAAATATCAGCCAGTTTATGCCTCATTCACTATCCCTGTCTAGCATTTCTTTGGGGGTACCTTCGGTGATATGTGTATGTGCATATGTTTGAACTATGGCAATGCAGGATGGCAATGCTAGAAGTTAGGACAGCTTGCACGCAGACTTGCCTTGACATAACTGTACTTGTGCAGGGCATTCCTGATGGCTTGAATCCAGGGCTCTTCAAAAAAGGCTTGGGACAGGAGGTGCTGAGGTCTTGCACTCACTTCCTGGAACCTGGATTTATTTTTTCCGAGGAAGTTTGTCAACTGTAAGACTGTATCTGCCTGACGTTGGCATCATCATCTACCACACACTTTCATGTAACTTGAAGCAAGCGTTAAAAAAGCAAGTGGCACATCTTAGGCAGCTGAGACTATTGGCGCACCATTCATAATCATTTTTCGATTACCCAGTGTACTTAGTGTTAGAGCGCAATTAGTTGGCTAATTAGCCGAGAGCAATATTTATTTTAGGGCGTAAGAGACAGGAAAGGATGCGGAGTCTGGAAACATCTGGTGATGTTTCCGTGACATTTTGTTGTTTTTGTAGGGGGCTCTGAAGAAAGTTAGTCAAATCGAGAAAAAAAAAGGAATCACATGTATGCTTGCACATCTGGTTTGCAGCGTTTGCGGCCACGTTTCCAGACAATGATGCCTGTATGAGCATTGTCAAAGGAGCAGAGTGTGTTTCAATCTGTTTTTATTGCCACCTTATCAATGATGACATTGAACTGCATTGAACTTATATGGCACCATTACCTCTTTTGCATTGGCTATATGGCCCTCATCCTTCGTAAATGAAATTGATAGCACTGTAATCTAGACATACATGAGTGGCACTTATTACTTTCTTTTTTTTTTATATATTCGATAGGTTTTCATTCGAGCCCTGTAAAAGAGCTACATCAAAGACAACATTGCAGATAGATCACTGCGTGTTCTTGAGCATGATCATTAACATTTCCCATCAGACTTATTTCCTAAACCGAATATTTAAAATGTTTCATAGTTAGTCTTCACTAACTGGGTAACTAATCAGAATAGGAATAACTCAAAGTCAACTGCAAGTGGCAAGCCATTGGTCACGTTTGCCTAAGTTGAACTCGTACTTGTGTTTTCTTTTTCACAGCTTTGTTCAAATTCATGAAACATCCTGTCCATTTTACGTGGATAAACACACACACATACATGTGTGCACAGAATGTTGTCCCACATTCCAGCACCATTACTTCCTGCTTCTGCAGACTTGTTTTATTATCCAGCTGTGCAGAGATAATAGAAATGTCAAACTTTCTTTTCCTTTGATGCTTTCAAAGTGAAAAAAAAAATCATTGCATTAGTTGTTCTTTTTGTTTTATGACATGTTCTGAGTGACACTGTTTCACACCTGCCAGAGTACTCTAAACTTTGATACGTCTATGCGCTCAGCCTTTGGCATAATGCAGTATTATTTTTACTACCTTGGTAAAACTTCATTCTTAAGCCTTTGGAATCACTCACAATTGGCAGTGATTACAAATCATTGTGCGCCATCAGATCTAGTTGCATCACAGA
The DNA here is from genome assembly GCF_013339695.2 of Rhipicephalus sanguineus. Lineage (NCBI taxonomy): Eukaryota > Metazoa > Arthropoda > Arachnida > Ixodida > Ixodidae > Rhipicephalus > Rhipicephalus sanguineus. The sequence goes on along the minus strand of NW_023615509.1, from coordinate 80,202 downwards.
TATACAGCGAAGCCCTTATGTGCACATAGTCGGGTGCACATCAAGTAAACCTCGATGGTCAAATTAATCTGCAGAAGAACCAGACCTTATCACGAGGCACTACAAGGTGCTTCAAAATAATGTAAATCATCATTTTGGCACATGAAACAATGATACCTTTTATATGTGCAAATGCATGGTACTTAAGATTCCAACGGAGTGCCTAAGCACTCCGTACCCATGATGGTTAACCAGCGATACTCAAACATGCGGGCCTGGTGTTTATCACATAGTTAATTTTTAATTTCAATGGTTCGCTGAAGTCTTTCTCAATTACTAGGTTACGTCTGTCCAGCAATCTTAATTGGTGTTTGTTGCCCGTGTGTTCCCTTCTTCAATTTTAGTGGACCGGGTGAGTTGCCCGATTTCTGTGGCACATATGTGCTAGAAGTTTTTGTGTCCATAGGACAAACAAATTTTGGCTTGGCCTATCTATATACAGTTTTGCTGTAAAAAATGTCAGTGTATCACTATGAGGGGGGTGGGCATGGTAATACACAGAGGCATTCTGTGCTAGACTCACCCAATGGCGTACATGTCTGGCAGCGCCTCTGGAATTATGGGAGGCTCTAGGCCCAAGGCACTGCGGAGGTCTGCGATTGGTGCTCGACAGACTACATTCCATGTCAGGATGTACACCCTGCAGATGTAGATACGCGCTACAGTCACAAAGGTGTTCGCAGAAGTACTCGTACAGGGTGAGGAAAATGAGGCATTTCTAATTGTTTAAAAAAAAATTGCTTATCAAAATAAAGCCTAAAACAAATTGAAACAGGAAGGCATGTTATGTCACAATCGCTGTCTTTTACGACGACTGCTCGATTTACGACAATGGTCGGTGAATCACATATATCTCAATCAAGAATCGAAGTATCCAGACAAAAGATATATTAGATCAAATAAAAGGACCGTACTCTTACATAAAATTTAATTTGCTTTTCTCCTTTATGTTATATTATTTCATTCATCCATCTCATTTATTTTGCCGTGATATGACATCAAGTGCTACCATGAGTCACTGTGGCAGCATATACAGTACAGTGCAGCCCTTATTTTTTATCGACATATAAGTTGTATGTATGTAAAATGTTGAGTTAAAAGAATGAAATACTTGGGTCTTGTGAGCTTATATGTCAGGTTACAAGGGAAGAAATGCATGACAGCCAATATAACTTCGCCAAGAATACATAATTCTTCATTTACACACATGCAGTGTTTAGAAGCTCGCAATAGAACATGCTTTAGATTTTTTACTATAGGCACATTGTTTCCCCCTTATGTCGAACTATCAACAGTGCATATCAATAAATATAAATAACATGCAATGCAATATGAAACGTCACTAACTGGAAATCTCGGAGCATTTTGTTGGCTGGAGCGCTTTCTGGAGCCATGGTAGACGCTGTTCTGATCACCCTTGATATGCAGAGGCACTGAAGGCGAAGAAGACTGAAAAAAAAAAAAAAACTATGCAATCAACGCATGTCACACTATCTACAAGGTCACATTATCGCGGCGCGCGCTAGCTTTCTCCTTCCCGCATCGTGTGCGCAAAATTGTCTTTCAGGCTATGCAAAAAATACGATACACTCCCGCTTGCCATATGTCTAGACAAATCACGCAGCGCGCAGCGTTTCGCGGTCTAGCGCGCGCGGCACCATAGTATGCGGAAAATGCAGCAGTATTAGTAGCAACAGGTTTTGGCGCACTAGCCATCCAGCTACAGATCTAGTTTACAGATTTACGTGTGTGGAGCCGCAGGATTTAATGTATTATTCACGCTACTTTTCCACGGCCCCCGTTTGTCGTGCTTATATATCTCCTAAGGGTCACTATCTCTTTTTTTCCCTCGATACCATCGTGGTATCTGCGAATTATCACCTACGATGCGGCGCCCCAAAACGCGACAGAAACTCGTGGCACCACGTCCGATATCTTTTCTTTTCCTTGTCCCCCCCCCCCCCTTTTTTTAAAGCCGTACAGGCTCCGTCCTCGAAGACCACACCAAAGCAGCAAGAACACTTGCTCACCGAATTCCGCAATCGCCGTCCAGCCAATAGCATAGATTAGTGAGTGCAGATTATGCGGTTTCGATTGGTGCGGGCTTCAAGACGACGGTCAGAGAGCGGTCCCAGCTCCGTCACGTCCGGGAAAAGTTTCTCATGTTCTCCGGATCGTCGTCCCAATGCCTGCCATATAAGCAACAAGGGGCGCGCTGTGCAGCCCGTCCGCAGTTGAACGCTGCAAATGCGAGCGACGAATATTCTCCAGCATGACACATACGCGCACAAAGTCAGCAGCAGCTGCATAAGAAACGGGGCCCATCGCGCCAGGCGCATACGGTCACTGCGGCCTTTCCTAGCTGACAGCCCCGGCCGATAACGAAACTAAAATAAAAACAGAACACAACTATTATGACGTCACTACTGCGTCACATGACAGTACACTACTAGAGAAATAACTGCCTACGCAGTCCTTGAATCAAAATGCTTATAATCCTTGCGGCGTCTTGGCGTTTGTTGCAGCGAAAGACAATCGTATTTTTACACTGAAAATGACTTAAGTACTACACAAAATAATTCAACAATTTTTTTTATTTGTAATGGTTTGGCTATAGGATATTTGCGTGCGTTATGCACGCAAATATCCTATAAAAGCTGAGTGGCATGTGTCTACGCTTCAAAGATGTATTCACTAGGAAAAACAACCACTTAGCAGCGCTGCAAACGCTACGTGCGCTACATAGTACTGAAGTCTAACTGAAGTGTGCTGCTTTTAGAGCCTGTAGCGACTCAAGCGCCCCTAATGTCGTACACATCGTGCACTTGATCATACGTTTATTCTTGCAAGGTCCTTGTCGCACTAGCAGATAAGTTAGAAACGCCGAGTGCACCCGACCCGTCTCTCTAGCCGTCACCTGCCGTCATCGTGTGGTATCCGAAAGGGAGGCGGTGTTTGGGCCGTTCGCTGACCACCGACGGGGGTAAAATTTACTATCCCGAAAGGTAACGAAAATCCAGGCGCGTCCTTCCGCAGTGCCAGCAGCCGGCATCATCAAACAACATGCTAGTCCTCGTACTGGGCGATTTGCACGTCCCCCATCGCTGCCACAGCCTGCCAGCCAAGTTCAAGAAGTTGCTGGTGCCCGGCCGCATCCAGCACATCTTGTGCACGGGAAACCTGTGCACCAAGGAGTCGTACGACTACCTGAAGACGCTGGCGAGCGACGTGCACGTCGTGCGAGGCGACTTCGACGAGAACCTCAACTACCCCGAGCAGAAGGTGGTCACCGTGGGCCAGTTTCGCATCGGTCTGTGCCACGGTCACCAAGTGGTGCCGTGGGGCAATCCGGATAGCCTGGCCCTGCTTCAGAGGCAGCTGGACGTTGACGTGCTCATATCGGGCCACACACACCGATTCGAGGCGTACGAGCACGAGAACAAGTTCTACATCAACCCGGGATCGGCAACGGGGGCTTACAACGCTCTCGAGAGCAACGTCATCCCGTCCTTCGTGCTCATGGACATACAGTCGTCCACCGTGGTTACCTACGTCTACCAGCTGATAGGGGACGAGGTAAAAGTGGAACGGATCGAATACAAGAAGTCCTAAGTCTTTTCGTCGCCGATTGAACGTTGCGCCGTTACGTTCGACATTCCTATGGACTTTCCTCTGGAACCAACTCGTTCCCTGGTGGCGCTACCGTACCAAATGGCAAAACGGGAAGAAAAAGAAGTGTGCGTGTGTGTGTGTGTATGAGCGCGAACGCAGCTGCGGTCTCGTTTTTCGATAGTGCTCGAAGAGTCGGTCTTAACTTTTTGCTGGCTCGATCGCGGCACTGCTACAACCAAATTAAGAGTTGGCAGAACCTTGTTCGTGCTTTACTCCACGCTTACAATTGCGTTTACAGTAAGGATTAAAAAAGAAACAATATTACGCGTCAAAAACAGCCATTTGTTTAATTTACAGTGGTGTGCCAGCTTTTTTTTAAAAGGGCAGTTTTATTGTAATAGTAGGGCATGCTAAAGCTGACAGTCTATCTGCAATATGGATAATTAGGCACAACAACGATAGTCTTAATTTTCTTTCTCATGCTTCTGTATGTATATATGTGAATGTTCATTGATTTCTTATATCTTCTGTTCTCTTCAGTCACTGTCACTTTGTTAGGTGTGTACATTGAGATTTCCGCTTTAATAAAGGAAATTCAAGTTTATTAGCTGCTCGTCTGAAGCCTTGACTCCATTTACTTGGCACCATCAGGCTTAAATTACGCTACTCAGGATATCAACAGTGGCAGACTGACATCCCTCGAGTAACCTCTTGGCATAGGGCTCACTACAAGAAATCATAGAAAACAAAGAATAATGTAAACAGTCTCTGCAAAGACTTCAGTAATCTAGAGGTGGTGAGTTACCACATTGAACATTCAGAATATGATGCAAGAATGTCACACGGCACTTTCAATCAGGATCAAATTAACAAATCGTGATTCACTCCCTCCTACATCTTGCACAAGCAAGCCAATCCTGATTTGGCTTGATCCCGATTGAAAGTTAACTGTGTGGCGTTTGTATAAGTGGCAGTGCCAGCTGTACTTGCATACCTAACTGCATGCCTATAGAATGCTATTGCTAGAAAGCACTGCAAGTGATGCACAGTATGAGCAGAATAATGTAGGAATTTGGTTTAACAGTGCAACATGATGAGAGGAATAAGCTGCATCTCAATGCAGGAATCTTGCACTGTCTTGATGATGTCATTTTGAGAAAATTGTGCAGCGTGAAGGATCAGAATCGTAGAACCACAACTTGCTTTTCACTCACTCCTTTCTGACAATTCCCAACAACGGCTTCATTTCGCTACTTTCACTTCAGTGCTGCTTTTTTAATTCTGTGCACTGTAGCAAGTACCGCAACCGCTGCCTTGTGAGTTAATGCTGCTTTTGGCACGATGTTGCCTTGGACAAGTTGACAATATTTCACATTGAAAATGGAGTGAGAAAACATTTTACTTCTATCATTAGAACGACATTGATGGGGTACTCCAGGGGGGGTTGGGGGGGGGTTCAACCTCCCCCCCCTGAAATTTTTCAGTTTTGCTTGCGTATATTACACGCGCACATACAAACGCACGCACGAACACACAAAGTATGGTTGAACCGCCCCCGAAAAAAATTTCTGGCTACGCCCCTGGGGTACTCACTAAACAGCCCACAGTGATGTAATTGTGAATGCAGTAGTCAGGAAAGTGCACATACAAACTTATCACTGTAAATGGGAAAACATTGAAGTTGCCGTACAGTGGTTGCTTGAAAATCTTAATGCAACTGAAGAAACTAAAGCGAAGTTGTCAAGGATACCACTGTACACAACAACTACGGCCGTTTTGATAGTGAAGCAGTAAAATGTTAACACACCAAACTTCAGCCTTTACCATAGCCTTCACTTAGCGAAAAAGTGGGGGCTGCTTGCATTTTATACAGGATTCAGCAGACTCACCCGAAGTACTACAGTAGGTTAAATTCACACCAGGCTAGGAAGCTTGCTGAATTTTCAGCACCTATGCATATGTTTTCCTCTGCTGTAATATGGAAAACTACATGAGACTTGCCTGCCACACGAATTTCACCACTACAAGAAAATTTTAAATACAGGCTGCTAAGTTATTCTAGAACGGAATCGGAGACCAGTGCCAACTCTAAAAGATGAGAAGTGACGTCTTGGTATAAACCGGCGCCCCCCTACCACCACCACTAGCTTGAACACTTCTAAAGCATCTGACAGCAGCCTGTATGCTGCAGCCATCATCCATGCAGTTTTGCAGTATGGGCAAAGGAATATTTGAGCTACAAACAGATCAGCAGTTGCCAAACATTTCTAAGTTTAAATAGTTAAGAGAAGTTATCGTACACCTTCTTCCATGGAAAAAAGCAAAAAAACGACGTATTTGAACAGAGAAATAAGAAAAGATTAGAGGTCTGTGGTACTGCTTTGAGCTTCTCAGCACAATTAACCTCGACTTAGTGGCAGCGCCTGTGTGTCTATATATAGCTTATTATTTTTTTTTGGGGGGGGGGGGTTGGGGGGGGATAAGGGGTGGCGTCCTTCAACATTGCTGCCTCTGACGCGAAGCGAAAAAAAAGTGTCGGATAAACGCAATGATGCATATGCAAATGCGCACAATTACGTTTGCGTTACGAGGAGAAGGCGTCTGCTGATGATAACAATACCTGCAAGAGAGACTGCCGGTACTCAAGTGCTTCGTGACGAGATCATTCTGCGCCCATCCGGTTCCACGGGGTCCACCGAGCACACGCGAGAACATCGCGCGTGATGGCGGCTGTATCTATCTTCGTCTTTTATACGTGATACATTTTCTCCTTCGAAACTCAATAAGCAAAACTAGTCGCAATGCTGCCGCAATTAACCTCCCTAGTCGTGGTTCTGTGATCGTACCACGTAAAATTCAGCCATCGAACTCTCAGCAGTGCAAAATCTGGCAGCAGAGAATATCGGTCAAAATGGACGCGTGCACGTGGCCCAGCCACGTGATCTGCTGCAGCGCCTAAGCTTGCCGGTACCGCCTTGAACCAATAAGTGCACCTTTCAGTTCAAGGCTGTGGTTCAAGTAACAACGCCGCCATGCACAGTTTGGACATAGAGGAAGCGTCCGTGACCGACAGCATACCGTGATGACGGTCCAAGACAAACGTCCACCGCCAATCATTCCCGACTTCATTGTGAACATTTTCACTGTGGTGGTGGTTCTGTTTGTGTCTATCGCATTGGTTGTCATAGGCGTGTCCTTCGGCCAAGACGTCGACCGTGCCATCAAAGGTGTCTTCAAGGACATTGAGAACCCGGACCTGCGGCTCAAAAGCAATCACGTGATACCGCTCGCTGTATTGAACGGTTGAACATGTGCCCATGTGGTCTTACACACGCCGGCTTGTGTCGCTTTTATGGTGCTGCTTTGGCGTCATGGTTGGACGGACAGCGTATACCGTGCCCTGTATAGTGAAATGCCGATCACCGTGGTAACGCAAACCTCTGGAACTTGCGTCACGCGGTTCGATTACCGAAGATCGACACGCTTCCTGAAGCAGTCAGAGTGTTAACAGGAAAACAAGCAGTGAATGTTGCAGCTGGTCACTTAACACAGCACGATGATATTTTGTCTTTACTTAGGTCTGATTCTATTTTGGTTTGGGCGTTTGGGTACGCCGTACCCACACAGCCGCGCATGTTATCAGCGAAACTCAGCAATACCACAGTACACCTAAACATTGGCAATACTTCTCTGATAAGCATATGCATGCATATCGATCACAATCATTACTTGATAGCAACAATGTAGGCTTTACTTTTAAGTACTTTTAAGTTGAACGACGTTAAACAGGTTAAACCATTCAAACACACAAATTTCCCGCCAATGTCATGCGCATTATGAATAAAGTGCTCGTGAAGTGTCAGTGCTCATCAGTGCGGTTCATACTTTAGAGCATAAAAAACGCACAGTTAGACAGTAAAACTTACAGTTATGATGACTTGCATAAAGCTTTAGCGTAAAGCCGTGTTCTCGCTTCGGAGCAATCTTCCTCCCGTTTTGGACGATATCTATTGTCTATGCAAGCAACGTTGAGCAGGCAACTTTTTGGTATATATAGTTTGTTTTGCTGCTTACCTTTTACTTGTGGCTCTGTCGCCGTGTTTTACGTGTGTTAAGCCTGTCTCGGAGTTTGTGAGCTTTCTTGCGAGTGCGAAAGTAATATTTTCTTATTAGTAACGCGTAGTTCACACTGTGACTAGTAATCAACGGCGAGGATTAGTTAACCATCGTCAGCTGCTTTTTCATGGTTGTTCGACGCTCTGATCGGCGGCATGCAAGCCGGCGTGATCACTAATCACTGGTGTTATTTCATACGTTGACGAAGTGGTCACGCTGGAATTTTCGTCGTATAACTCATGCGAATCGTAGTATTTGCACCAAAATTTCTGTTCACGTTCATCGCAGCTGATTGTTGTAGACTTACTAGTAGCCGCTCTGAAATATTGAGTGCAATCGTTGCCGAAATGACTCACGTTGCTAGCCGTATGTCAGTGGAATTCTGTAAAATCGATGCTGTACCTATGAAAATCTACGCATACAAGTAAGTTTAGGTTCATTCCAAATCTTCAACGAGTTGCTTACTTAGGTGCTGCGAACGTATGAACACAACGCTGACGCAATATGGTACCGAGTGTGTAAATTCCATTGTGGCGCTCAAAGCTAGAGCAAATACTCGGGAAGATAGCAGATTCATTTGTCCTGGACTCGTAGCATCTGGGTAACGCGCGCGTTATTTGACCCATGGGTGCAGGCCGGTCGTGTTGACGTTTGACTACTTATTCAGGTAACCGCCAGTCATGAGCAGATTTTTTGCCACCGGATCGGACTCTGAGTCCGAATCTGAGTCATCGGAGGAGGAGCAGATTCCGCAGAAGGCAACAGCCATCACATCGTAAGTAGCCCACCAAACATGAGATACTGATACACTATTTCACCTTGTGACTGTAGTTACCCAACTCGAGAGTGATTACACGTCTTATTTTCGCTGCTTAAGCTTGTGGTGCCGGCTGGCGTGTGTTACTGTGTTAGATAGAGCTCACTGTCGCATTCTGCAGTATGTTTTTACTGTTCGAAGTTATGTGTTTCCCTGTGGCGTTTCTTTCACATATTGAGATATGTGGTCCTAACGCACTGTCAGAATAAACCATGATAAGTAGAGGGCAGCGTCTTTGGTAAACAGCTTGCCTGGCACCCCCACACCCTCCCTTCTATTTTGCATGGCTAGGAGATGTAGCATTGATCGTCAAGCTAATTCACGTACATAAGGGGCGTGAGTTCGTAGAGACCTTGATTTAGTCCGACTTGACCAGCAGTGACATACTGGCGAAAGAAGTGCCCAGTTGAGGTGATGTAATGTGCCATGCATGCTTCCCCATCCCCTTGTCTGTTGTTAGTGTTGAACACAGCTAAAATAGTATTTGCGGATTGTAGTGTACAGAGCGCAATGCGATGTGAAATTATGAAGACTTCATTGAGACAGGAATGTGCTTAGTTGTAAGACTGACTCTACATTGAATGCAAAGAGGGGTGGACTCTTCCTGTTTGTAGCGCTGAAAACATCATGGAGTTATCAGTCTGTCACGTGTCCTATATCTTTTTGTATTGAATAGAATGCTGAGCTCAATTGTGTGCTTTTTCCCACAGGGCATATGCCTTCAGCGATGATGAGGAAGAAGCCAAGCGTGTTGTTCGCAGCACGCGAGAGAAAAGGTAAGCAAACTTTCATGTAAGCCTTAAAGGGATACTGAACAAAATTTTTGCCGCCAAGATTTTCAGCGAAATCGATAGACACAGCCTTCATTTCAGGCAGAAACTAGAGGAAAATAAGGATTTTAATGCATTTTTAACAAACTGCCGCGTCGTGAACTAGAGGAGGTGACGTCTGGTGATGTTACACACCTCGGAAACGGGCATGCCAACAATGCCAGCCGTCGGCAGCGTAGAGACGCTGGAAACGCCCGCGTCTCTCAACCCACTCAGATCCCTCTGCGATTCCCAGAACCACTATGAACAGCACTAGCAGTGAACAATGCTCCTGGCTGGGGTAAAGCATCGGTGCTTTTGTAGAAGGGGGAGAGTGGGACGAAAGGAGAGGTGGGGAGAGGAGGACAGGAACACGTGCGCCCTGCATGTGCCTCTGTAAATGTGACGTCACGGCTCGCTCTCGCGTGCGGCTGCCATGCGCTGACAGTTCTCCAAAATACGTGAAATAAACTGTGTTTATCAGAACAGTCGCGTCTTCTGAGTAGAATTTCGATGCTTTCGTCAGTTTTTTTCAACTTTTGTTCAGTATCCCTTTAATGTAGCTGTTTCGCCTTATAACGCTTACGCCTGCATCTCTAAAACAGCTGCTGGAAGTGTTCATGTTGTAATTTTGCATGAGAAGACGCAATGTGGTAGTGTCTGTGGCACTAATGTGATAGCTGCCACGTTTGCTTTACAGGTTTGAGGAGCTGACAGACATCATCAAACAGATCAAGAACCACAAAAAGATCAAGGATATGAGTAAACTGTTAACAAGTGAGTCATTTGTTTGTTTACCAAAATATGTTTCCTGTTTTGAAGTGCGACTGTTGGCATTCGCTCATTTCAGTGTCTCGTCATTACTCTGAAAGGCACAAAACCAACTTAGCCATAACACAGATTCACTGACCACATGGATTCCATGGTTATGTTCTTTTCCTTATGAATCCATATTTGAAATTTCGAAACAACTGTAGACAACCTTGCCATGAAATACTGACTGCAATGTTGCGGTTGACATATGCAGAAAATTGACTTCAAGGGGTAATAGTATGGCTGATGAGACTGAAGCTGGTATACATACCTATTAATATGTTCTTATAAAATGAAGTATTCAATTTCTGTACAATTTCATTAGCTCGGGAACAAGGCACAAGTTCAGGAGAAAATGGAGGCTTGAAGAGATGAAAATTCCTTGAACAAGTGGTGTCGCTGGAGCCAACATACCAGTGGTCCTTTCTGCTGCTTTGAAGAACACAAGACCACTTGTCAAAACGTTGGTTCTAGTAACAGCTTATGCTAGAATTTTAGTTCGGGAAATTACTTACGGTTGCTGTTCCTCACAGCCCTGTATAGTCTCTATTCAGTTTTCAGTAAATTTCATTGAGCACTTTGGTTTTGTGGTCTGCCTTCCAGTTGCTAACTTTCTGCATGTCTACTTTTCCAGGTTTTGAGAACTTGACAAAGGCCTTTCAGAAAGCCAAAGTGGTCATAGATAAGGAAGAAGGCGGCAACATTCCAAAGTTCTTCATTCGGAGCCTTGTTGAGCTCGAAGACTTCGTGACGGAGGTATGAAGTTGGATACCGCATTGTTGACGCTTGTTTGCTTTTGTAATTCTTCAGTGGCATGTTTTGCTTTGATAATAGGCTGATACCTTAATATTTTGCGTTGAGCTGTGCACTTTAGATTTCGCAAGTTTAACTTGAGTGTTGTTGGCTACGTGTGGCAGGTTGAACCGTTTGACGTGTACCAGGAGTTTTGTTTATGTAGAACACTTCCTGAATAAACAGAAACTTGGTCTTGTATCAGGCTGTTATACAGGAAAGCGAGACCAATATTTCGGTGTTGGAAAACAGAAAACAGACTGACAGTACAAACATAACATAGCACATTACAAAAAAAAGTTGAACCACGCACAATAATGAGTGGACTTTGAGAGACGTTGCTACTGATAGTGCTGTTCACATATTGGTTGATAAAAAGGAGAGGTCATTCATTGTTCATCCTTGCCTAGAAATGGCCATTGCTCTTGTGTCTTGGCCAGTTGCTTGCTGTTCTCAGAATTGGTGCTGCTGCTGTTCTTGCTATTGTTTCTCTGTTGGTGCAATATTAGAGCAAGAAGACAGAGATGGGGGTGGCTGCCTCCTATTCGACTCAAACTTTTTCTCCCACCTCTTTCAAACCGCAGTGCTGGGAGGACCGCGAGGGGCGCAAGAACATGTCCAAGAACAACTCCAAATCACTGGCTACCCTGCGGCAGAAGTTGCGCAAATACAACAAGGACCACGAGGCTGACATCGCCAAATATCGCGAAAATCCAGAAGAGGAGGATGAAGAGCGTGAAGACGACGAAGACAAGGGTGAATGTTAAAAGCTTGTCTGTTTATTCACTCTATCCAAAGGGATAGTAAAGAAGAAAAATTGAGTGAAATTAGTAAATTAGGCTCCTACAATACCATATAAAGCCGCTCTAACCACAGGGACAGGCTTGGTAAATTGGGAAAAGTGCAGAAACATAAGACTATCGACAACACTGCGCTAATGTTCCTGCACTATCTTGCCGTGATGTTTCGGATTTCGATGGCATCTTCTCAGGCCTAGCTAATTTTTTGATAGATAAAGAAGGACTCCATTGCATTCTGAAAGAATGGGACTGTGAGGTTACAAGTTTAGAGGCATTTAGGCTGTGAGGTCACATACTTGGAGGCATTTTCTGATATTTAGGACATTTTAAATTGGGGAAAGTTCACGAAACTAGTTCACTTTCTTGCTCCTTTATAGTGTGATGCTTCTTATCATTGCTGATAAGGAATTTAGGTGTGAGGTAATGAAGTAAAAACGCACATCATGACAAGTTTATGCAGAAACTTGAGCATGGCATTGCCACCTCTCTTGTTCCGTTAAAATTGGTTTTGTCCTTGCTTATTATTACGTTGAGGTTTGACTGTCTGCCATTAGTACCTTTTAACGAGTGGTGCAGCATTTCATAGTATGCAAAGCAGAAGATTCTGTGTTTCATCCTGTTTTATTTTACAGAGTACGGCACCTGAATAGTGCTGCTGAAGTATTGGTTAAGTCATCGTTGATGTTTTTGCTGCTATGGCAGATTAGTAGCCTGTTTTATATCTGGACACTTTAGATCTTGTAGAAGTGCCTGTCGCTATGGGTGGTTCTGAGTGAAACATTTCTGCGTTACCTTCAGATTCGGATGTTGACGACGAGATGAGCTTTAAGAAGAAGGTTTCCTCAAAAGCCGACAAAGATGACGCCAAGTCCAAGTTCATCAAGGGTGGCTCTGATGATGGTATTTTGTTTCTTGCCGCCTCCTTCATTTTTGAAGAGCACTTTTGTTCATTTGCCTTTGTATTCATGTGCTTTGCTGTCTAACTAGCTGTGCACTGTGTGAAATTTTGTTATACTTTATAGTCTGATGATGATTCCATGGATTGGGGATCTTCGGATGAGAGCGAAAGCTCTTCATCGAGTGACGACGAGAAGTACGGTGGAAACCTGGCCAACAAGTTCTTGAAGAAGTAAGTACCTTAATTTTATGTTGCTTTACTTTCTTGTGTAGTGTGAGAGGTTGTGAAAACTGCAATGCTGTTGTCTTTTTAAACTTCTCACTTTAATATGTGAAGACCTTGTAGTCCTTGGATGAACAAGGCTTCACTGACTGTTTATAATTTCTGCTAAATATTGGTGACTTGAGCAGTGACATTGGGTGAGAAAGCATATGTACTAGGTATTTCAAAAGCTTTTGGAGAATTCGCGGTATGCAGCATCTGTCATGTGCCCTTACCTAATGGACAGCGTCAGTATGTCATGTTTCACTCGGTTTACTTTCTCTTTGTCTCGAGCTGAATGACCAAGTCATTAACTTTTTTCTTTACTCATATCTTTTCTGTGTAACACGCAATTTTTTTTCCTTTTATATTTGTAAATAAGCTTTTTGTCATGATGAACTAGTATCTTCGTCTTTGCAATAGTACAGTTGGACTTTGTTTTACATTAATTGAGTCACATCCAACGTGAAGTCACCCTTTTTACATCCAATAATCGTCAGAAATTCATGTTTATTGCATGCTGATATTGGCATGAAACATTCTGGATATGCTTTTGCTACATCTGTTGCTGTTGTATTGAAGCTCATTCGTAAACAGTAGATCTTAAATAGTAATAATAAAAATTGAAATCTTCCTTGCACTGTACAGTAACAGTTCTTTTTCTTTACTGCATTTGTATGTGTGGCTACGACAGCAGAAGTGCAAGGTATCAATCAGACAATGCCTTGTCTCAGCTTATGTGTTGGAGCATGAAGAGTTGAACAGCTATTAGAAAGATTTTTGATTGGTTAGCATATGTGGCTTGTTTAACCGAGAATCCAAAGTCTACTTTGGTATTGCACGGACTTGGTTTGCACACATCTCGACAAGCAAAGGCAAAGTTCAAGTTGAAACACCAAGAGTGTGCATAACGCACTCGCTGTTACTCGCACCACATTCGCACATCTCTTCGCAAAATAAGATTGTTGCTAGCAGCAGTAGTTCCCGTCCATGACCTTCCTCGTGATGAGTTTCATGTGCTGCCCCACCTCCCCATTTTTCAGTATGACCAAGCAGCCCTAATTAATGGCATTGGTGACTTCTCTGTGCAAATAGTTTGTGTTGGCCTGTTAATTGGCTCTGTTAATTTGCCCACCCAACAGCAGAGCTGGCGGCGAGAAGGATGAGCAGAAGGAACAGCGTCGTCGTGAGAAGAAGCGGGAGCAAAAGGACAAGCGCCGTGAGGATGACGAGGAAGGCTGGGAGGAAGTCAAGGGTGGCGTGCCACTCATCATGGTTGGTGTCGCCTCTCGTTTACCTCTGTGCTCCTGTTGTTTCCTCTCGTGCTGATTTAATGCATTAGAGTGTCCAAGTTTGTGCAGTTGTGCTGCCTTTAATATTTACTAACACTCGATGTAGGAGGCAAGAAACAAAGCGTTGAAGCACGGAGAGCCCATCTTTCCAACTTATTGCGTTAGCGGTGTCAGCCACAAGCTCTGCAAACAAACCAGGAACGGTACTTGGAAAGGCTAGTCTTTTGTACATGGTTAATTGTGTTGTGTACAGCACTAGCTGAAAGGAAAATAAAGGGGGGGGGGGTGTAAATTAGTATGCAAAATTGGCAAGCACTCCTTTCACCTGACATACTCAAGAATGGGGATGTTGGGACAGTTGCCGGATATTGCAGGGGGCTGTGCAATGCATGTGTAAGAATGAGGGTGTGTGTTTGGCTCCCTTTATTCTTTCCTTGGCTCCTTTATTTGTTGGCTTTGGGCAGCAGGTGACACGAACTTCAAGAGTGCAAAGCTTTCAGAGCAGTGAGTGTTGGTAGTGCTATAGCTATCTGCTTGCGTCTTGTAAAGATGAGAGTTTGAAGGGTGGTTAAAAACAAACAAGCATGTGACCTCACTTTTTAACATTTTTTCGTAAATGCCAAGTAACTAACAAGTTTCCGGACCACGTCTGCTCTGTGTGGCAGCACAGTTTTCGGTTCTGCTGTGCCGTAGCATCGTGGTACACTTAAAATCTACTGTGGCTTTGCAAAAGGCGGCAAGCACTTTCTGATGCCAAAACATGGAATGCGCAGGAGAAGCCCAAGATGTTTGCCAAGGACGCCGAGATCAACCACCAGGTGGTGCTGAAGAAGCTGAACGAAATCATGGCCGCTCGGGGCAAGAAGGGCACCGACCGTTCGGAGCAGATTGAACTGCTCAGCGAGCTGCTGGCCATCTCGCAAGCCCACAACCTTGGCCCCGGCTTTCAGCTGAAGATCGTCTTCGCTGTAGTGTCGGCCATCTTCGACTACAACCCCAACATTGCGACCTGCATGAAGCTTGACATGTGGCACAAGTGAGTGGAACTGAATGTGCATTTCTCTAGGAACCCTTGCGTATTGAACACTGCACTGATTAAATAGAAATGTTGCAACTTTACAAATTTATGAAAGAGGTGCAAAAGAAAACGAGCTCTATTTTAATCTTCCTGAACATGTATCTTCTTAGATATTTCTTATCTCAGTGATAAACAAATCATTTAGTAAGAACAGTAGTTCATTTCCCTAGAAAGTTATCTAGAAGAGAAATGGGCAGTGATGCCACCTCAATGGAGTTAATTGCAAATATAAAAGCACAACCAACCCAACTATGATAGACAAGAAGTCACATGATGAAATTATCAAAGCTACAAAGAAACTTGTGAACAGAACATTTCGCTTAATCAGATGACAGGTTGTTAGGTAAGCTTGTCACCGTGGCGAAAGTTAAATACATAGTTTCAACTGTGGTGCTGCGCGTTTAGCTAAACTTCTGCGATGTGCACAGGTGCCTGGAGTTCATCAACATGCTTCTCGACATTTTGATCGAGAACAGCAACATCTCGGTCGGCGAGCACGTTGCGGAGGAGTCCGAGAGTCTAGTGACACCGCCTTACAAAGTAAAGGGATGCATTCTCACTGTGGTTGAACGTATGGACGAGGAATTCACCAAAATTCTTCAGGTAAAATGTTGCTTCCACTGTGCGATACATCTAACTGTGCTGTACGTGTGGTCAGATTGCAGCCTGCAAGTGGCATGTGGCTACTCTTTGTGTCCACTTGTGGCTTACTGCTGTTGCTACCTTCCCTTTCTGGTAGTCTTAGTTAGTTCATACAATGCGTAAATGTACTGTACGTACTTGCAAGCTTTTGCTTTGTTAAACAGCTTTCCCGACCTCGCGAATTCGCTGCTTTGATCAACTAGATGTCGAGTGTTTCTTAGCTGAAAGTAGAAAGTTAAAACGCAGCAAGCAGCGTTAGTGTATCAAAACCTTCTTGTTTTCGGTAGTATATTGTTAAGCAACATGCTTGCTGAGTATGTCTGCTTGACTGCCATTGCCGTATTGAGGTCTCCCGCAACAGTGGAACGATGCTTGGTGCCAGTGGCTACATTGTTGATAAAGGTAAAATTTGTATACTGATACGTTATTATGCACGAAAACGGTAGTTCTCAACTGTGAATATGTTTGCTAGCTCTCATGCATTAGTAAAGACAGTGAAATACTCAAATTTAATACAAGAGCCTGAAAAGGTTAATTTTGGGTTTTATTCTTCAGCTGATTTTAACAGCGCAGCAAATGCTTTGTGTTCTGTGCCCTGTCTGTCTTGCGCGAGTTCTTGCTCTTATGTTTCCTTCTTGCGTACCTTACATCCAGGGTTGTGACGCCCACTCGCCAGAGTATGTGGAACGCCTGAAAGATGAGAAGAACGTGTGCGACATCATAGAGCGGCTGCAGGGTTACCTGGAAGGCCGTGGGTCTGCTTCGGAACTCTGCCACATCTACCTTCGTCGCATCGAGCACCTTTATTACAAGTGAGGAAACTTGCCGATTTGTGAGGGTTCTCTAGAACGTTTTTCTTGTAGGGTGCACAAAACTTCAAAGGAGTGCTGACATTGCGTATGGATCTGTTTCAAGCGAGCTGCATTGCCTTAAAGTGTGGGTAGCATTGTAGGTGTGGCTGCAAAAAAAAAAAATTTTAATCTGGCGCCTGCGAGGGCAAAGAAATGCGGCCCTTGAAGGCATGCCAGTCACACGCGTATTTGTATGCACCGTTATTTAATAATTGATGCTCTGTCGATCATGGGCTTGTTGGCAATCAGCCATTTCTGATACGGTTATTCACTCTTTTTATTGAGTTAACTTGTCATTCACGTCACAATTCATTGTTGCTGGATATGAATGCTTGACCGTCGTCGCTGCCTTTAGCAACTGAAGTGTTGTCCTGCTAAGCATGTCGATGACAGTTAGGAGGGAGCATTGTGGGAAGGAAACAGTTAGGAGGGAGCATTGTGCAATGCGATAGAAAGAAAAGGAAGTAGTATGTCACGCACGCACATGCCTAACTTCACTGTCTTCATTTTCCCGATAGGGCAAGGGCTCCCGAATTTTTAAAGAGCACATTGATTTACTATGACACCTTGTGCTACTCATGAGAGCACGGGTTTGATTCTTTGCCGTGGCGGCTGTATTTCTTTAGGGGCGAAATGCAGCAACATTCTTCTACTTAATAAATTTAGGTGCTCATTAAAAAATGTCAGATGGAACGTCAGATGGCGACCCGAAATGAATCCGGGTCACCCACTACAGGCTTCTCGTAATAATATTGTAACTTCGGCACGTAAACACCAGCATTTAGTTTTATCTGAACTTTATCCTTGTCTTCGTGGCAGTTTGACCCAACTGTCCTCTCCCAACGCAACAAAGCGAAAAGTGGTGATGCCACAACCGAAAAGCAAGACACCGAGACTGGAAAGCGCCGGCTGCGGCCGAGCAGGCCCCCGAAACGAAACCAGCGGAGGTGCCGACGTCGAACGAGGCCGGCGGCGACCAGCCGGCCGTGGTGCCGAAGGCGAGCAGAAGCCGGCTCCGCAGCCGCCAGCCAGGAACAGCCTGGAGCAGATGGAGCTGCTGTGCAAGTTATCTATGCCAAGGACAGTACGGACCGCATCCGGACGCAGGCCATCCTCTGCCACATCTACCACCACGCACTGCACGACAACTGGTACCAGGCGCGAGACCTCATGCTCATGTCTCATCTCCAGGAGAGCATTCAGCATGCAGATGTGCCCACCAGGTACGTGTAGTGCAGTTATTGTTGGAAATTCTGAACTAATTCGTGCCATTGACAAGATGGGTTGTCTCGTTTCTGGCTAAAACAATCGAAGACGAACCGGCTCGTTCCGGTGTTTACTGTGTCTCCTGGTTTAAAGGGACACTAAAGGCAAATAACAATTTATGTCAGAGTGAAAGCCCAATGTATGACAACTTCTAAAACGGCAATATATCAACAGCAGTGCCCTACTTACCGAGAAATTAAGCTAAATGTATCGCATAATGAGCGCCACGAGTGGGACATTTTCGAAGTGATCCTGATGACGTATGGAAGTCGGCCTACAATATCACTAGTAATCAAACTAGCAGCAGTAAAAAAAGAACATTCCGAGCATCAAAAGACGTAATAAAATGCTATTTGTTCGTTTCCGCTTGATTCATGGAAAACTCCGTGGCGTTGCCATGGGGAACGGCGCCGTGGTTCAAAGGTCCCGTTTTCGCCGAACTGCGCCGCCGTCTCAGTGGTAGTTTCGGGATCGCGTACTGCCGTGCGTGTTTTGCGCGCTCGTGAAAGTCGCTCTGACAGAAAGTTCGACAAAATGCCGCATGCGTGTGATATTGCCGGATGCCCGAATGGTGCACAACGCCAGTGCTGCAGCAAGGAAAACCGGTGTGTCTTTCACTGGGTGCCGCGGAATGAACCCTTACGCTCGAAGTGGCTAGTGCCATGTCATTGCGCCAGTGTGCTAAACAGTCAAAACTTCTGCGTGTGTGCTCGCTGCACTTTCGTACTGAGGATTACGAGACCAACCGCAACTTGGTGAAGGCTTTGAATGTGCCCATCGAGCAAGTCTTTGCCGCAGCGCCGTTGTTGCTACTGGGGTCCGCTACTTCCGCTCGGTGCTACTAGTGTCGGCGGCCGCGCAGTAAAAGCGGGCAACGTTGGGCACGGCAGCAGTGACGTATGAAAGTCGTTTTCAGGCGGGAAATTTGAAGCGCGCTAACGCGATGCGGACCACTAAAAACGTGATTTTATTTCAAAATAAGCACTTCCTTGGCACAAAAGCAGCATACGAGGTTCTGGACCGCTATTTCAACAATCAACATCGACTTAATATTGCCTTAGTGTCCCTTTAACGTTTCCACCAAGTTTTTGGCTTGAATCTGCCAAAACTACTGATAAGAACCTCTATGGAGATTAGCTTTGTGCAAAGATACTGAACTTATAATTTATTCAATTGCTTACAACTTGCATTTAGTGTAGAATCTGCAAAATCTTGTTGCACAGCGAAAGCAAGAGTGAGTTAGTTTGCGAGGAGGTATTAAGTCAACATGTTGGCAAAGGAGGTTCACAGTAGAAAAAATTGGCCATTTTGATCAGAATTTGAGATAACAGTGTGGTTTGGAAGGCGTAAGAGTTTTAGGCTCTATTGAAATACGAAGATTTTCAGCAATCTTATTCTTCGAGTTATAATGCTGAAAGCTAGTAAATATGTGTAGGCCTGTGCGAATAGCATATTTTACGCTCGAAGCGAATTGAAGCGAATAGTGATTTGGTTGAATAATTTCGAATTGAATTCGAATAGTATAGTGTATTACATATTATAAAGAAAAATGAGCATATTTGTCATGACCCGACTAACCTGCACAATATATTTTAAGGTTGAAACAAGGCATGTGCAAATGTCATTCTTTTTATTCAAAGAGAAGTTTCAAGCAACTTTTAATAGTAGCAGGATTTGACTTTCAGTAGAATGCAAGTGGTAACCTGTGAAATACATGAAGTTTTAAAATTTACTATACTTAGAGAATATATAAGCCAGATAACAAGCTTTTAAACTTAAAAATGATGAATCAGTGTGAGGGTAATATAGTTCATTTAACCTTGAAGTGGGCTTTGCAGCAGTGTAGATGTCCCCCGGAAAGGTGTATTCACGGTACAAACCCCTCCATTGCAGTGAAACCGCCTTTACAGGAGGGGGGGGGTTACATGTGGTTTTATATGTCTATTCGTTCATTCGAATGCTTCGAAATTGGGAATAATTTAAATTCGTTTCGGTGTGAATTTTATACTGTAAATTTGTTCGAATATTTGAACTGCTCGAATATTCGCACAAGCCTAGATATGTGTAATTTTATGGGCTCATTTTAGTTACAAGGTCCATTTTTTTTACTACAGCTCACTTGGCTCTGATTTGTACCGGTCTCTTTTCTTTAACATCTGAAAGAAGTTCTAGAAGGTTATGCTTCTGAGATTTTTTAACCAGCGTACGAGTGGTTTCTAGGTTATTAAAGAAAACCCGTAAGACCAACTGAATTACTCTGTTTACACTAGAGCAATTTGTGAGACTGAAGTCATTGGCTCTGGATTGAATTTTTCTATAAGCACTAGAAGCGGTTAACAGTGGCTCTACAAGAAATGTCTGGTGTCTGGCTGTGTCCAGCATCTCTAGGAGGAGCCTTATCTTCACCAGTGCAGCAATTTGGGTCGTTGACCTGATGAAAGTTCCTCCATCGATTCCAGGCCGAGGACAATTTTGTTCATTCACTGTTGATCACTGCTGTAGAAAGCTTTTAAAGGGGTATTGACACAAAACTTTGAAAGCGAGATAACTTGTGGGATGGATTTGTGTGGATGCACATGCATCATCTACGAAATATCAACGGATAATATAGCCTAGAACATAGTTAAGTCAATTTTAAAGGGGTACTGACACAAAATTTCGCGGCCGAGATAGCCTGCTGGATCGATTCCCGTGTACGTGCGTGTACCATCTGCAAAATATCGACAGCGAATAAAGCTTGGAAGGTATTTTATATGAATTTTGAAGTTCGCGAGCGCGATCCAGCATTATAGGCCGCCTAGTGCATTGACACCCTCGGAGGTGGCCCGAGGTGACCTCCCTGCTTCCCCTACGTAACCGTTGCAGCCGGTACAAGTTATGATGACGTCGTAGCCGCCATTCTGTTTTGACGCGCTTCCCGACAAATCGCTCCTCGCCAGCGGGTCAAACCTGAAGTGATTCGCCACGTCGAAAATTTCTTCCATCCCCGCCGCAAGAAAATCGTCGCCATTAGACGACGATGAGCCCGACGAAGACAGACTGCGCGGAAATGCGTCACTGTTCTGTGTGCTCACTTGACCGAGCGTTTCACTCGCTAGGTGGTGATAGTGCACCCGGCGGCTTGTCGTTTTTGGAGCTCTGTCAAACCGAAACTGAGGCTGTGTCGGTAATGAGGAGCTTGTAATTAATTATCTGTCGCGCCCTGCAGCAAACAATGTGCCGTGTTATGACTAACAGGCCCCCAGCAACACATTGCAGCAAAAAAACGCGGGGTGAAAATTTTTGTGTCGGAACTTTAAAGTGCGTGTCGCCCACTGCCTGTGAAACGCCCCTTTGATTTTCGTGTAAACAACCAACCGCGACCTGCGTCACGAGTTTGTGTTGGCTGCCACGATCATTGCGAGCGTTCGCTAATAGCAGACCTTTTCAACGGAAAGAGGGGGTAGACTTGCACGGGAGTACAAATGCTGATGTCCTTGCCTCGGCAGTACATTTTTTGGGGGGTCACGCATACTTACAATGCCTCGGAAGGGATTATAGCAGCATCTAGGAAGCCTCCGTTAAAAGAGTTATCAACGTGGTGCTCATGTGCACACGGTTTTGTGTGCTTACGTAGCCAGCTATGTTTACACGAAAACCACTCTGGGTCCTGCTCACTCGGCGCTCTCTGAAACCAAAACTGTGACTAAGTGCTATAAAACCATTTCCGACTAATTACCCGTTGCACTCTCGAGCTTTCCAGCTGTGATAAGTGGGGCGTTAGCTACCTAAATTTTTGTGTCAGTGCTCCTTTAAGAAGTTTAAGATTACTTCAGTAAGGATGGAAAGTTCAAATGACTGCTCTTTTCAACCTAAAGTTTGCATTGTGTATATTTTTGTCAAGTGTTTATGCATCTGTGTCATCGGTGTTTCTTCTTTCTCTGTACTTCTTCTGTCCAGATCATGTACAACAGAGCGCTGGTTCAGCTGGGTCTTTGCGCATTCCGTCACGGCAACATTCGTGACGCTCACAATGCCTGCTGGACATCCAGAGTGGTGGCCGTGCAAAGGAAATGTTAGCCCAAGTAAGTTTGCCACGGCCTCCTGTTTAGTGCATTGATAACGTGACGAAACAAATCCTCGTTATTAAACCCTAAGGCTGAACATATTGCTGGCTTTCCAAAGAGACCTTTGATTGTAATTATGGGGAGAAGTGTTACGAAAAGCACCGCTGATGAACCAAGCAGCAGCAGCCTTTTGCTGACTCAATAAGGCTTGACAAAAAGCTTATCCCTAGTGCTTGTAGCATTTTGTGGCATTTGCTCGTGTTACCTGTTCATCCTCTGTGCGGTGTCTCACATTGTAAAGTGACACCCTGACACTTACATTCCTGCTGGAAACACCAGACAAATTGTGATGCAACTACAGTCACGCATAATTTTGATGCTTGCACAGTGCAATCTCCAAGCATGACATTTGCCATCTTTTTTTACTCTTTGTTTACTTATAAGCTTGCTAGTTTCGAATGGAATTATTGGTTCAAAAGTGTTGCTTCAAAATGAACTGGTTATGGTATGCATTGTATTTCGGTGTTGCAGGTGTTCTTTTATGGCCCCATCGTGTACTGTCAGGTGAAATGCTTTGGCCTTGCATCCCTAACATGCTTGCTATTGCTGCCTCGTGTTGCAGGGTCTTCTGCCTCAGCGTAAGGAAGAGCGTACGAACGAGCAGGAGAAGATTGAGAAACGGCGTCAGATGCCCTTCCACAAGCACATCAACCTGGAACTGCTCGAAGTGTCTACCTAGTGTCTGCTATGCTGCTCGAGATTCCCCAGATGGCTGGTAAAGTTGGTCTTGTTGACTACCAGTTCTTTATGAAAAGGTTTCTATGAGTGCATCGCATCGAGTGGGCAAACAATCGCTAGTCCCATAGCCATAGGGCTAATGGCATTAGAATGTTTAAGTACAGCCAACAAATCGTGATAAAAGAAAGCATATTATACGTGAGTTATCAAATTTAGTTTTCATACTCAAAAAGACCTTAAATATGCAAAGAAATGTGAAGTTTGAATTGTGGAATATAAACTACAACAAACTAAAAAAAATAGATAAAAGAAGGACATCTGGAACTTCTGTGGTCGTTCTTGAAAAGCGTGAAAAGGAAATAGATGCAGGGAATTATAGAAGTATGTTCACAAGGTTTATTACAAAGCATTAAAAAAAAGTGGAAACACCTTCTGCAAGTGGTTGTGCTAAAGTGTTCAAAGAAATGTTTAAAGGAGACAGCATGCACATCAACTTGGAGTCTGCTTGCCAACTGTGGAAGAGACTCTGACTACGGAGCCTAGTTTGGAAATCTGTTTTGCAATATGCAGACCTTCTTTTCTAGCCACTTGCTTGCTTCAGTTTCTAGCTTGCTTTTTGCATAAGATTCGTGCCTTGTATGTGAAGCATGTTTGGCGAGGTTTGCTAATGATTTGATTGTATACTTCTTTTATGATCACATGTCACTGCTTCGTGGACAAGTTCCTAATACATCCTGATAGACGATGTTGATAAGATAAGATTGTGCTGCTGTTATCAATGGCCGTTTGATAACCTTGGTGTCATTTACTTTTGCTGCAGCTCACGAGCTGGATGGCAGGAAAAGAATGATCAGCAAGTCGTTCCACTACCAACTTCGCAACACGGAACGACAGCCACTTGTTGGTAAGTGGTACCAAAGGAATCCTTGGTTCATTTTGGCAGCCGTTTGTCTATATTACTATAGGTTCTTCGAAAACTGTCTTAACGAAGCATCTACTCATTGACGTGATTGTGTACTTGCATGTGGCCAGTGAGTAGATTCATCAGCCTTGCTTGCGCAACATTACATAGAAATTGGCTTGTGCATTGTTGAACAAGTGTCATACCAAAATTGGGAAGTGTAATAAACATGGGGGGTTGTAGTGCAGATGAAATGCGGGCACGAGTTGTTAACAAATTTATTTCACTTTAGTGATGTTTTATCACGATAGGTTAGACTGTTCTTATTAGATAATATTATTGTTTGGTTGTTTCAATAGAGCTGGTTGAATGCCACAATGTGAAGACAGAGCAAGTAACTACAAAATCAAGTATTCCAGTGGTATTTTCTGTGAAGAAGCTCCACTTCGGGTGCTAATGAAATTTCAAACGTAGATTCATGGCAGATAGGTGATCCGCTAGTTATGCAAATGTTGATTGTCAACCACGTGCGTGCATAGGTGCCAACATAGGTGCCAACATCTAAGCATGGGCCCATGTGCCAGGAATGAGTGCGTCGAGTGGCAAGCTCTGATGCTTAAGCAATGCAAAGAGCTGCTCTTGAAGTTGTTTGGTGCAGGCCAATCTCGGCTTGCAGCTATAAAGATGGCCAGAGAGAGTCCTTGTGCAACCTGCAACTAGTTTTGACTGCGATGATTTGTTGACACTGCTGTGCAACCACTGGGTGATTCCACGAGAGATCGAACATGCCTGTCCGGTCGCAATTTTTGTTTTGCCTGGGTTTTTATATGTTGTGTGGCCACATTCAAAGTGCACGGAACTGAAAATTTTATTTCCAAGAAACGCTCCCAGCGCGCCAAAAAATATTTGAAGGTGGCGGCGCGGGCCTCCTGTTTTGCTCACTGCAATGTTTTCGGATTTCACGGCCGAATTTAGCGCGAACTATAAATGATGTGTCAAAAATTTCTTTTGCTGCTTTTAACACACATTACTGTGAATTACATGCATGCTTTTTTTATGCTGTCCTCAAAAAGAAGAAAATGTGAAAAAATGGCAAACACGGCCGAAATCAAAAAAGGGTCCTAAGTTTGAGGCGCCTTGGCGCCTTTGCTATTTAAAACAGAAACTTGAAAACAGTGTCAACTATCGAAAAGAGCCTTTGAAACATTTATACGGAAGATCATTTTCCTGCGGGCAGTGCAAAAAAAGAAAAAAATAGTTAAAGAAGCAAGTTTTTTCAAAAAAGTACATTTTCAAAAAAGAAAATAAAAAAAACCGGTCTCAATTTTGACGACAATTTTTTATCGAAGAGCGCTTATGTCAGTGAACACACGGTTTTAATATCATATGTCCTCATTTGCTTTGTTTACGAGATATAACTGGCCAAAATGACCCTTGCTGTGTGTGCTCACTTCAGTGCGACTGATGGCTGTTATTAGCTTGCATTGTGCGTAAATCGCAGTTTTAATTATTCTACTGCAGCAAAACCTTGCTCTGGTGGCTTTTCGTCAAGAAAAATGTGTTCTCAGATTTATTTGAGTCTTGCGTGTGCAAAAGTGGGCTGATGCCGCCCTCTAAATGGCTAACGTGTAAACAGTTTGCAGCCTACAACCTCGCCTACAATCATCAGAGGAAAGATGGGCGCGCCTGTTCAAGATATCGATCGTCTTCTTCCTGAAGGAATGCCTGGTCCTCATCGCGGTTAGATGTAGACAGGTTTTCCTTGATGAGCGTAAAGCAATGCAAGTAGACCTCGCAGGTGTCGCGAAGATCCTCAGCCTATGACAGTAGCTTCTGGAGGTAGGCAACAACAAAAAGAGCAAAGAAAAAAAATTTGCGCAACGAAAACGTTTTCCTCAGCAATCTTCTTTTTGTGAACGCGTAAATCGGCACACAATAATCGGACGTAGCCATGGGCCGCGCGCATCGCGTGTAGTGAACAGGTAGACCTAGAGCAAGTTGAAAGTTTATACTGAACGGCGCCGCACAAATTATCTCACATCTGCGCAGCTGTCATGAATGCCTTTGCAGAACTGGTCACGGTTTAACATTTTATGACTAAGGGTGTCTAAGCGCTTTGGGCTGTAACATTTAATTTGTAGGCCACTCTCATGTCAAAACTAAGGGTAAGGCCGTCGGCGCAACAATGACCCTGCCGTCCTCGACGTGGGAAAGCACTTTAGTAAAGTGGCAACAAAATCATAAATTGGGCAGCTTCGGCCACTCGTGGCTTAATCATGCCGCATGCACGTTTTCTGGCTGTTGAAACGCTGAGGTAAGGTCTAGATGATACAGGAAGACGTTATCTGCGGCGCCGAAAACATGTGATAGCGGAAGTGAAATAAATGGATCGGAAATGATTGAGCTAACTTTTTACAAATGTTGTTTAGGCACAGTGTGCGTCGAATGGGAAGATGGTTAGAGCGTACAATGCACGTAATGGAAGGGAAGCAAGCAGGCAGTGAGAAAACAACTGCATAGCAGCGCGCCTGCTGATTGTGGCATTTAGTTGCAGATTAAGTTGGCCTTCGCTGCATACAGATGCTTTATTCTGTGTGCAAGGAGAGTGTTGACAAAGTGACCTAAACCATGTGTTCGCGGTGTCTCGCGTGCTTCTGATTAGCGAATACTGGCTGGGTAAGTTAAGGTTGTAAGCTGCAAACTGCGTCCGCGTTAGGCCTTTAGAGAGCGGCAGCAGCCCACCCTCACGCACGCTAGACACAAATAAAGTTTACGAATACATTTTTCTTGACAAGACACCAGAGCAAAGTTTTACTGCAGGAAAATAATTAAAACTAGATTTACGTGCAATGCAAGCTGATGACAACTATCAATCGCACTGAAGTGAGCACACACAGCAAGGGTAATTTTGGCCCGTTAAATCTCGTGAACAAAGCAAATGAGGACATACATATTAACACGGTGTTTTCACTGACATAAGCGTTCTTCGACAAAAAAAAATGTCGTCAAAATTGAGGCCTGAGTTCTTTCATTTTTGAAAATGTACTTTTTTGAAAAAAACTCGCTTCTTTAACTATTTTCTTCTTATTTAGCGCTGCCTGTAGGAAAACGA
Source organism: Rhipicephalus sanguineus (assembly GCF_013339695.2). Taxonomy (NCBI): domain Eukaryota; kingdom Metazoa; phylum Arthropoda; class Arachnida; order Ixodida; family Ixodidae; genus Rhipicephalus; species Rhipicephalus sanguineus. Next base: position 53,319 of record NW_023615509.1, on the reverse strand, counting down.
TCTTCCGCATAAATGTTGCAAAGGCTCCTTGAAATACTTGAAAAAACATGGATGTAATTCACAGTAATGCGTATTAAACCAACAAAAAAATTTTCGACACATCATTTCGACAAATCCGAAACATTGCATTTTTCGACAAATCCGAAAACATTGCAGTGAACAAAAACAGGAGGTCCGCGCCGCCACCTTCAAATATTTTTTAGCACGCTGGGAGCGTTTCTTGGAAATATAATTTTCGGTTCCGTGCACTTCAAATGTGCCCAATAACATATAAAAAAACCCAGGCAAAACAAAAATATCGACCGGACAGGCATGTTCGATCTCTCGTGGAATCACCCTTTAGAGGCGGCAGCAGCCCGCTTTTGCACACGCTAGACACAAATAAAATCTGAGAACACATTTTTCTTGACGAAAAGCCACCAGAGCAAGGTTTGGCTGCAGCAGAATAATTAAAACTGCGATTTACGCACAATGCAAGCTAATAAAAACCATCAGTCGCACTGAAGTGAGCACACACAGCAAGGGTCATTTTGGCCAGTTATATCTCGTAAACAAAGCAATGAGGACATATGATATTAAAACCGTGTGTTCACTGACATAAGCGCTCTTCGATAAAAATTGTCGTCAAAATTGAGACCGGAGTTTTTTTTATTTTCTTTTTTGAAAATGTACTTTTTTGAAAAACTTGCTTCTTTAACTATTTTTTTCTTTTTTTGCGCTACCCGCAGGAAAATGATCTTCCATATAAATGTTGCAAAGGCTCTTTTCGATAGTTGACACTGTTTTCAAGTTTCTGTTTGAAATAGCAAATGCGCCAAGGCGCCTCAAACTTAGGACCCTTTCTTGATTTCGGCCGTGTTTGCCATTTTTTCACATTTTCTTCTTTTTGAGGACAGCATAAAAAAAGCATGGATGTAATTCACAGTAATGTGTGTTAAAAGCAGCAAAAAAAATTTTCGACACATCATTTATAGTTCGCGCTAAATTCGGCAGTGAAATCCGAAAACATTGCAGTGAGCAAAAACAGGAGGCCCGCGCCGCCACCTTCAAATATTTTTTTGGCGCGCTGGGAGCGTTTCTTGGAAATAAAATTTTCAGTTCCGTGCACTTTGAATGTGGCCACACAACATATAAAAAAACCCAGGCAAAACAAAAATTGCGACCGGACAGGCATGTTCGATCTCTCGTGGAATCACCCCACTTTAAGATCGATGTCCGCACGCTTTGTAGCTGAGGCGATATTCGTGGTCATTCGCTTTTGGTCGTACAATCACCCTTGTGAGATTTTACCTGTCTAACAGTGCACATTGTGGGCGCTATGGGTAACAGCATTCATGGCGATGTGCCAGAAATGCCGCGATGACGTAGGTGCCAATGCATCTGGTGCTAGTCACTATATCTCTCAAATGTGACCTTATTTCCAAAAGGCAATGAAGAAGGGTACTTCCCTAGGGTCGGTGCGCTGCTCCAGAGCCAGGCGTTGTGGTTTGCTTGGGTGCTAGGTGCATTGGCGTACGTACATTTTTGCACTGGTCTATGCGGAATCACTGTGGCACCCCGGTGGCTATGGCATTTGACTGCTTAGCTTGAGGTCGTGGGTTTGATCCCAGCTATGGTGGCTGCATTTTGATGCAGGCAGAGCGCAAAAATTCTTGTGTGCTTAGATTTAGGTTCATGTCAAAGAACACAAGGGGAGTTGCTTAATGTGGATACCCCTCGGACTACGCCGTGGCTCTGAATTGTATTGTGGATTTGGTATATAAATTTCCTGAATACAAAATTTCTTTGGGTCTATACTAATGCACTGTTTTCCAGAACTGATGATTGAGATAGAAAAGTTGGAAGATATGGCCAGCTCAAAACTGTGCCATTCAATTGCTTATGGGTCAGTAATAAGCCCTTGGAAGAACTCATCGCAGCCGCTACCGCTTTTTAGCCGATGCCTGGCATCGTAGCAGATGCTGGTGCTACAGGCTATCTAATGCTTGACTTCCTAACGAGATGATGCATTGGGCTCACCTGTTGCTGCTTAGGTCCCCCCGAGAGCATGCGGGAGCACGTGGTGGCAGCCTCCAAGGCAATGCGGGTGGGCCGCTGGCGCGACTGCTTTAACTACATCATCAACGCCAAAATGAACGCCAAGGTGTGGGACCTGTTCCACCAGGCGGACACTGTGCGTGCCATGATAGCTCAAAAGATCAAGGAGGAATCCCTGCGCACCTTCCTGTTCACCTACAGCAGCGTCTACGACTCGCTCTCCATCGAAACGCTAGCCGAAATGTTTGAGCTCAACAAGTCTGTAGTCCACTCCATCATCAGCAAGATGATCATTGGCGAGGAGCTCATGGTGGGTGTATCTTCGTGTCCATCTTTCTTTCCCTCTCTGCAATACTTCTTGTGTGATCTCTTTGATTGATCCCAGCAGTGTGTACTAAAAAGTCTGAAGGTTGTAGCTGCCTACATTTTAGTTTTGAAGCTGTTGACATTGTTAAATTTTTTTTTAAAATACAGTTGTGAGCACTTTACATCCTTTGGTACTGTTTCAAACTTTACTGGTCTGCACCATAAGTAAGCATGTACTGTTGAACCCTTTTATAAGAGGGGCTGATGTAACAGGCAAGTGGGTATAAGAGACACTAGTGTGCCTACATCGAAATAGAGATCGATCAGAAAGTGAGAACATGGTACCCTGTTTATAAGAGACTGCTCATGTAAAGGGCGAGAACTGCTCCCCAGCGTGTGTGTCTTATAGAGGGATTCAACTGTAGTTGGTCACTGGCATTGATAGTTTATAGTAGTGTTTTCTTATTGAAGCATGTCTAATCAAGCATGCTTAGCAAAATTCTGAAAGTCTTAAAGGGGTCATGAACCACTTTTCCAAGTAATGATCTAATGACCTCAGTATCGGAGTGTACTGCCTCCCGAATCGATTGCCGCAAAAATTGCTGCAATCAAGAATCAGCGGAGTTACGGGGGTTTGGCGCACGCTGCCAGCGCTTTCTCTCTTCTCTCGTGCCGACGAGCGCACTGGAAGCTAGACAGGGAGGGATGGCGTGGGGGAAAGAAGTTACGTCAGCGCGCGTCATGAAACGCGATCGCTCTCCCGCTGTGATTCGCTTGTGCGAGTGCGGCTACCGTGTACTGAAGAGTGCGGCGCGGGCAAGTGGCGGCACCCCGCGGCAAGAAGCGCATCTGATCCGAACGCCGCTCTCGATTTACGTCGGCTATCGGCCAATAAGCATGCTATGTCTCTTGCGACGTAAACGGACAGATCCGCGACGTAAACGGACAGATGCCCCGCCCACCGACGAGAGTGAGAACTGGCCTCTGTTTGAAAAGAGGGTGCCTGGGGAAACAGCAACTTCGCGCTCCGCTTGTGGCCATTACGCGGCGCGCACGACTGTAATATTTGGCAGAGCAGTACATAGCCGTGTCAACTTTCCGCAGGATGTGTTTTTTCAACAAGCCCAAGGGGTGCTTCATGACTCCTTTAAGAAAAGTATTCATGGAAAGCAGTAATTGAAAAAGCAGAAGTTCATATTTGATATTTGGTGCTGAAACGCTGCGATAAATGTCGGTGCCACATCCCACCCTTGCAACCTTCCGGCAGTCGCTAAGCTACGGCAGCTAAGTTGTGGTAATTCCACTTATGCTGGTGACAACTCTTGTGTTTGTTGCTGTTATATGCAGGCATCTCTGGATGAGCCCAACCTCATGGTGGTGCTACACAAAACGGAGCCGTCGCGTATCCAGGCCCTGGCCCTTCAGCTCTGCGACAAGGTCACCAACCTCGTCGACTACAACGATCGTCTGCTCGAGATCAAGCTTGGCTCCTTCTTTGGCCGTGGTGCAGGTATGCGCCAATCAATTCAGTGTGAACTTGCATATACTGTGGCTGTGATGTTTGCTGCATTTTTTTCTCAGTTTTTCTTGTCGTCTGCTGATATTTTGAAATTTGATGACTAATAACTTCAATAAAAGCAGCTACAGTCAAACCTCGTTAATACGTACCCGCTTTAAACGTACTAACGGTTAAAACGTAGTTGCGACGAATCCCCGACCGGGTCCCATAGAGCCCAATGCATTCGCTGACCGCTTAAGCCGTAGTGGTTCGCCCTATGCCTACCGGTTAGTGCGTACCCTGCGTACCGCGATGACTTTCTGTGCCATAAAATTTTACTGCGCCGCTCAACTTCCCGACGCCAGAATGTGCCGCCAAAGGTCTTCCGCCTTTTTGAGAAGTGCACAGATCAGTCGATCCCCTATTCCGACTTCCGCGCGATTGCGGCGACGCTTTTGCGGGTAAGCATCGGGAGAGAACGAAGGCGAGGTGGCGGCCACCGACGAACGCGCCGACATGACTTATCGCCGACAACCTTATCACAATAAGTATCTTCAGCTATCTGCTCGGGCACGCGTGCGGCGCAGCGCTACTTTTAAAGCCTACTGCACGCTTTTATTAGGCGACAACCTGAACGCGCTGGGCCGCCGATCGCTGCCGCTTCGTTGTGCGCGGCCGTCTTCAAGGCTGAAGTTGAATTAATGGCACAAATGCTCGGGCAGGGTCGAAGAACTTCAGCCATGTACCAACTAGCCCGACAGCAAACGCTACTAAGCCGTCATCAGGCGCGCACCGCTTTGTAGAAGCGAAAGCAGATCGCTGTTGCGTAGTTAGGGTTGCGGGTCGCGGGCGCCGAGAAACCTCGCTGCATTGACGCTATCACACTAAACGCACGTGTACAATACAGCAAGCGTAGCGCGGTTGTAACCATACTGCACGCTTTTATTAGGCGACCACCCAACGCGCCTCCGTCCGCTGCCAGGACCGCTAGAGCATCGCGGAGTGCGCATCGCTTGCATGAAGCTCGTCATCGCTGCGTTAACCGAACAAGCTACTCGCCGCATCTGTGCACGATCTGGAGCGAAGTGGGTACGAACAACATTCCCACGATAAATGCGCGCGTGTGGCACAGCAAGCGGCCCGGTAGTGACGGCGTGAGCCGGGTAGGCGACGCGCTGCACGCAACTAGCCGGGAGGCGATCGGCTCCACGCGGCCGTACCGCGTTTCACTGGAACTGTGTCAGTTTTCGTTTAGTAGCAGATCGCGGTTAGACGCACACACATATACCGCGGAAATCAGACACTGTCCGTTCTGTCGCTATGTCGGTCACTGCGTTGACCGTGTATCCCGGACCCTGCAATAGTTTCGAAATGCTCTTCGACGTCTCCACTACGCATTATCGGGCGGTCGTGCGAGTGTGCCAGGATCTTTTCTCCACTTTGGCAAAAAGGAAGAAAAGGCTTTGCGGTGGGTGCTTTAGGCAATATTTGCTGTGGCACTCTATTTATATTTGCTGGCGGCGATGGCGTACGCTAGGAGATGCAAATTTGTACTTGGTGTTTAATGCGTACTACCGTTTAGTGCGTAGTTATGCCGCGTTCCCGGCAGGTACGTATTAACGAGGTTTCACTGTAGGGGCTAGTTGGTTGTACATCTTGGAGGTAATCGCACTTTTTTAACGTACAGGAACTGACTGAATACACCACAAACACAGAGCGCTGTGTGTTTGTGGTATATTCAGTCCGTTCCTGTACGTTAAAAAGGCGCGATTACCTCCAAGAAGATAACTTCAGTTCCCGTGCATCACTTTTGATGATTCGTTTTGCATTCATCTCGGTATTCAACACTACTTACACTCACACTCCAGTACTTCAAAGGGCAGACTGAAAAATGTGGCAGGGCCCCTTTAGTTTATGAATTTCCCATTTGCAAGTGTGGAATTCTCAATGCACTACTGCTTTAAGGTTGTGTGCCTTTAGGCTTGATTAATTAGATCTCTAATTACTACGGGATATGGTGTTTGATCTGACTTGACCTTTTCCTTACACCTATCTTTTAGAGGTGCAAGTACTTCAGTTCGTTACCATTTATTCATTGTCTTAACAAGTGCAGTGTGTTGAGAAAGATGAACAACTTTTGCTGCAGGCCTTCAAGGATTCCGGGACTCTGGTTACCAGAAGGACGGCTATGGCCAGCGTGAGCGCAACTGGGGTACGTGTTAGATTTCCATCCTTTACTGTCTTCTTGATTATTGTAAAGAGTTTATAATGTTGTGCACAAACATTAAGCGAGATGTTACGTTAACCATGGTCTGCCGCATGCGTGCTGTGCTATTTCTCTTGAACAAAGTAATCGTAATTCCAGATGCGCCGTTGGGCTAGTTGTTTGTCATTGCTTGCAAACAATGCCATAGCTTGAATGACACACATGGAGACGGGACATTCGCAAAGCATTGCTATTCTTTTGTCATCTGTTGTTTGTGCTGCGACACATTTTGCTAGCCATACAAGTTTGATGTTTGTTTGAGGTCTTTATCATTTCTGGCTGACCGTATTTCTTGCACAGGACTAGCTAAAAACCTTTCAAAACACCTGTTCCTGTTTGAAGGCTGAAATCCCGTTTCTGTTCTTTTACAGGCCGAAGACAGAACCAGAGGAACTATTGAGGAGGTGGTTCTTGTGGATAATTATTGTTTGCTAAATAAACTAGGAGGTTCGGCCTGATCACTGCATTGCGTCATTCTTTGCGTACTCTAAGGCGTCTCGTGGGGCTTTTCAAATGTAGTAGCTTTCGCCTGCTAATGATAAAAATGTCTATCATTTGACATGGTACTTCTGTTCAGCAATGTCTAATTGCAGTAGCCTCCCAATAATTCAAACCCAAAAGGACACCAGGATTTTGTTTGAATTATCGGATAAATACGAGTTGGGGCAACATACCAACTTGTGTTGTAATGGAACATATATACTATACATACCGGCCAATCTGGGGACCTTGAAATGTGGGAGATTCATGAAGTTGGTGAGAGGTGACAAAACTGGCGTGTGTTTTAATTGCTGTTTGTCAAGGCCGTAGCAACGTCTTGGACAGCTATGAATGATTTCCAGTAATGTTTTTTAGGCGTCGCCTATTCTACTGGTACCATTACACTCAAACCTCATTATAACAGTCACATCTGCCACGAAAATAACTTCGTTATATCCGAAAATTCGTTACAAACGTTTATTTTAAACACTATTACAAGACTATTCATTTACTTTGTTATAACCGATAATTCTTTATATCCATGTACCTTATATCAAGGTTTGAGTGTATTACTATGCGTGTGCATGCATGTGTAATTAATGGACGAAATGTGCTGTGCTCACAGCCCCTTCTCAATCTTAGTACGCTTTTATGCACAACACCGGTGTACTGCAGCCAAAGTGACTAAGGCGTTCTGCACGCGACAGACTTTTTTTTTCCCTTCATTTCTTCCTCAAAGTGTCAAAGCAGCTAGTTCAGCCGCTTTGACATATGTAGACAGGCAGTCATCTGCCTGTGTACATGTCTTTATTTGCAACTGTTAGTGGTATAAAAGCAGAAATGTTCAGCGAGAAGTGATAAAGGCAGTAGATATTTCTGGCACGGACAAGCGAAAATTATGAATTAACCGAGTATACACTATGGGGCAGTTTTAATGCTTGAAAACGCAGTGGGCCAGCCAAAAATTTAAAATTTGTTTGAAGTAACTGAAAGTTTAAATTATCACAAGTATACTGTAAGGCTTGCTGGAGAATTATGTGGAATGCGATGAATTTTGCCATCACAGCAACGTTGGAAATTGAGATCTATTTACCATTTCCATCTTGAGCACCACCAGGCTTCATTTCTACAATTCCAGCATGTGAGCTGAAGTTCTTGAGTACATAGGTGTGTGCAGGGTCCGCAGTTAGGCGGGGGGGGGCGAGCATCACTGCAGCCTTCCACTCCCCGGCGCCGGTTGAGTTCGAAAGAAAACAAGCCCCACAGTGGATGCAGAAATGAAAATTAAACGATGACATGCCTCCCACAATGGCCTGCCTTTGGTCCCCGGCTTTCCGGGGGTAGAAGGGGAAGTAGACAGCTCTTGGAATGCAACACAAGTGGCCCTCTGCCACCCTCAAAAACCTGCATGGCCATAACCTTGCACATTGAACAATGACGGACTGGTCCGAATGAGGGCAGATTTGCCGGCCCCCTCGGATGCTTAGGGGGGGCGGCCGCGTTCCCTGCCCCCGTCGTGCACACGCCTATGGTTGAGTAGGGTGATTATAGCGCAGTAAAAACAGTTTGAGGAGGTTGTTGCATACCTTCCAACTCTTCCGATTTGCCCGAGAAACTCCCCAATTTCGAGCAATCCTCCCGATTGTATGGGAACGGCCATTAATCTCCCGAAAAACAGCGCAAGTGCTATTGTGAAAAGAAAGTAACTAAGTACATCGGTTCTAAAATGTTATCGCGTGCGTCAAACATAATTCACTTTCGCCGCAATACACTGGTGTCATGCGGAAAAGCACATTAATATTGGTGAGGAGCTACTAGCTGTCACGGGACACAGCAGATCTTGTCCCTAAGGAGAGACGTGGGTCTTAAAATATTTAGAACAGAGAGCTGAGCTAGTTGGCATCTATTCATGCTAAAAGTACAGGCGTGCAAACATGGACACAAGAAAGAAGACACCACAAACACCGTGGTGTCTTGACAGACGACGTTTGTCGTGTTTAGATTTCTCTCTTGTGTCCGCGTTTGCGCGCCCAGACTTAAAAAAAAAAAATGTTCTTTAAATAGCTGGGTGAACGAGATAAAATTTAATACGCTTATTCAGTTTTTTCTACAGATTATCGATCATTATATACTTTAGAACAACATATGCAACTTCTAAAACATATTTATTACAGGAATGTTTGGCAGCGACTTTGTAAAACACCAAACAAAGTTGTGGCAATAGCCAGAAAGCTGGTCTAGCCGTTGATGCTATTTATTTTTGTTATATATTTGTTCACCAATTCATAATTCTGATATTCATTAATAGTATGCAAAAATTTTTACTCACGTTTGTATCCGTTTTACTTTGCATACGGAGTTCGTTGAAAACAAGCTAGACCAACTCTCTGGAAGTTTTGCCACATACTTTTCTTTGCGTTCGATAAAGCGAAGTTGTCAAAAACCCCGTAGAAATACGCTTTTAGAAATTGCATATATTTTGTTCTAATGCAGCTATCGAACATGCCGAGAGATCGAACATGGCTATCCGGTCGGTATTTTTGTTTTGCCTGGCTTTTTTATATGTTATGTGGGCACATTCAAGTGCACGGAACCGAAAATTTTATTTTCAAGAAACGCTCCGAGCGCGCCAAAAAAATATTTGAAGGTGGCGGCGCGGGCCTCCTGTTTTTGCTCACCGCAATGTTTTCGGATTTCACAGCCGAATTTAACGCGAACTATAAGTGATGCTTCGAAAAACTTTTTTGCTAGTTTTAATACGCATTACTGTGAATTACATCCATGCTATTTTATGCCGTCCTCAAAAGGAAGAAATGTGAAAAGATGGCAAACACGGCCGAAATAAAAAAAAGTGTGCTAAGTTTGAGGCGCCTTGGCGCCTTTCCTATTTCAAATAGAAACTTGAAGACAGTGTCAAATATATAAAGAGCCTTTGCCACATTTATACGGAAGACCATTTGCCTACGGGCAGCGCAAAAAAAAAAGAAAAAATAGTTAAAAAGCGAGTTTTTTCAAAAAAGAATTTTCAAAAATAAATAAAAAAAAAACTCCGGTCTCAATTTTGACGACAATTTTTTATCGAAGAGAGCTTTTATGTCAGGGAACACACGGTTTTAAATGTCCTCATTTGCTTTGTTCACGAGATATAACGGGCCAAAATGACCCTTCCTGTGTGTGCTCACTTCAGTGCGACTGATGTTGTTATAAGCTTGCATTGTGCGTAAATCTCAGTTTAAATGATTTTCCTGCAGTAAACTTTTGCTCTGGTGTCTTGTCGTCAAGAAAAATGTATTCTCAAACTTTAATTGTGTCTAGCGTGTGCGGGGGTGGGCCGCTGCCGCTCTCTAAAGGCCTAACGCGTACGCAGTTTGCAGCTGACAACCTCACCTTACCTTACCCCGTCAGTATTCGCTAATCAGAAGCACGCGAGACACCGCGAGCACGTGGTTTAGGTCACTTTGTCAAAACTCTCCCTTGCACACAGAATAAAGCATCTGTATGCAGCGAAGGTCAGCTGAATCTGTCACTAAATGCCACAATCAGCAGGCGCGCTGTCATGCAGTTGTTTTCCTCACTGCCTGCTTGCTTCCCTTCCATAACGTGCATTGTACGCTCTAACCATCTTCCCCGTTCGACGCACACTGTGCCTAAACAACATTTGTAAAAAGTTAGCTCAATCATTTCCGAGCCGTTTATTTCACTTCCCGCTATCACATGTTTTCGGCGTCGCAGATGTCCTCCTGTATCGTCTCGACCTTTACCTCAGCGTTCAGCAGCCAGAAAACGTGCGGTGCGGCATGTGGCCGAAGTGGCCCAAGTGATGATGTTTTGTAGGCACTTTACTAAAGTGCTTTCCCGCGTCGAGAACAGCAGATGTCACTGGTGGCGCCAGACAGACATTATCCTTAGTTTTGACAACGAGTGTGGCCTACAAATTAATTATCACAGCCCAAAGCTCTTAGACACCCTTGGTCATAAAATGTGAAAACGTGAGCAGGTCTGGAAACGCATTCATGACAGCTGTGCAGAAGTGGATAATGTGTGCGGCGCCGTTCAGTATAAATGTTTCGACTTGGTCTAGCTGTTCACTACACGCGATGCGCGCCGCCCATGGCTACGTCCGAGTATTCTGTACCGATTATTTACGCGTTCACAAAAAAAAATTGCTGAGAAAAATTTTCGTTGCGCAAATGTTTTTCCTTGCTCTTTTTGTTGTTGCCTACCTCCAGAAGCTACGGTCATAGGCTGAGGATCTTCGCGACACCTGCGAGGTCTGCTAGCATTGCATTACGCTCCTCAAGGAAAACCTGTCTACATCTAACCGCGATAAGAAGACCAAGTATTTCTTCAGAAAAAAGACGCGATTGATATCTTGAACAGGTGCGCCCACCTTTCCTCTGATGCCTGTAGGCGAGGTTGTAGGCTGCAAACTGTGTACACGTTAGCCCTTTAGAGGGCGGAAGCAGCCGACTTTCGCACATTCTATAGACACAAATAAAATCTGAGAACACATTTTTCTTGACGAAAAGCCACCAGAGCAAAGTTTTGCTGCAGCAGAAGAAATAAAACTGTAGATTTACGCACAATGCAAGCTGATAACAGCCATCATCGCACTGAAGTGAGCACACACAGCAAGGGTCATTTTGGCCCAATATATCTGTGAACAAAGCAAACGATGACATATGATATTAAAACCGTGTGTTCACTGACATAAGCGCTCTTCAATAAAAAATTGTCGTCAAAATTGAGCCGGAGTTATTTTTATTTTTTAATATGATATTTTTGAAAAAACTCGCTTTTTAACTATTTTTCTTTTTGCGCTGCCCGTAGGAAAATGATGTTCCGTATAAATGTGGCAAAGGCTCTTTTATATTTGACACTGTTTTCAAGTTTCTATTTGAAATAGGAAAGGCGCCACGGCGCCTCAGACTTAGCACACTTTTTTATTTCGGCCGTGTTTGCCATTTTTTCACATTTTCTGTCTTTTGAGGACGGCATAAAACTAGCATGGATGTAATTTACAGTAATGCATATTAAAACCAGCAAAAAAAGGTTTTTGACACATCACTTATAGTTCGCGCTCAATTCGGCTGTGAAATCCGAAAACATTACAGTGAGCAAAAATGGAGGCCCGCGCCGCCACCTTCAAATATATTTTTTTTTGGTGCACTGGGAGCGTTTCTTGGAAATAAAATTTTGGGTTCCGTGCACTTTGAATGTGCCCACTTAACATATAAAAAACCCAGGCAAAACAAAAATATCGACCGGACAGGCATGTGCGATCTCTCGTGGAATCACCCTACTTATAAATTTGGAATCTACAGAAAAAACTGAATAAGTTTGTTAAATTTCATTCAGTTCACCCAACTAATAAATTTTTCTTCAGACCCAAGTCTTCTCCCCTTAATTACGCATGCGTGTACATGCCGTATAATTACGAGTTCCTGTATGATCGCTGACGTCTATGCGCACACTTCACTGGTAATCATTCGTTTATGACGTCGCTGCGGCCCTGAGAAACAGTAAATTGATACGTACACCAGTTTTCTTCCGTCGTGTATCCCCATTCTCTTTACGAATCTCCCGAATTTCGAAGTCGGCCAGGTTCTCAGATTTGCTGGTTGACTATTTTAATTTCTATACAATTACATGATTTAAATCGGCAAGGAGACCCTGCTGCCAGCATGAGGAAAGTGGCAAGTTTATACTAGTACCTCGGTCTCCGACAAGACGGTTTCTAGCAATGCAGTTGAAATATTTTCTGTCTTACTGTGCTCTCGCTATTTTGTTGAGTGCTTGATCCTCTTCCCTGCCACGGAGCTACACAGAGCTGCACCATGTTGCTATATTGTAATAAGCGAAGGTAGGCAACATGTAGACAACCCGTTTTTCAGTTGAAAGGGCAGTAATATTGCAAGATTTAATGGACAATTTTGTGGACAGGTAGCGGCTTTTTGGCTGGGGGAGGGCTTGGTAGTGGCTGTCGTGCAGTGGTAGCTCTTTAGCAAAAGACCCAAGTACTTCATTCTTCATAGTTTCCACTCTAGTCTGTATCTGAAAAGAAAGACACAAGGTGCAAGCAAATTATGTCATCTCCCAGTAAGTAATTTACTTATGGGTTAGTTAATTATTGTTACGAGTGATCCACTGGTTAAAGCAGTACTGTTAAAGCACTGGTTAAAGTCAATGGATAAAGCAGTACTGAAACCGTATTTTTACTTCATTTTTTTATTTGCTGTAAGTGATGGTCCGGGGTATCAGAGCCGAAGTAAAGGTACAGACAAGCATCACTATTGCATCGAATAAATCAACGCAGCAGCTTTCCTGCAGCTAGTTTCGTTTTCCAGGGGTTATACTGCGTCCTGACGCCATGAGGCAGATGATGGTCAAGCGGGAGCACATGACGTTATGTACAATGTTTGACACTCCCTCCAACTAGCTGAATCGCCTTTTATGCTGCTAACTGTGAAGACTGACTTAGCAGCATAACAGAGGTCCGAGCGAGGCGGAGCGAGCGTCTAAACATTGCATTGTGCTGCTGATCCCATATGTGACCACCGTTGAATTGCATAGCTCAAATAGGCTAAGAAAGCTCTATGTTCAGTGCTGTGTTACTATAGCACACTCTATAGCTGTTTATGCTACGGTGATAAAAATAAACGTGTGTCAAATGTGTCTATACTGCTGAAGCGCTGTCGCGTGGCTTGCCCGCCTAACTCTGAGCTGTCATGCATCTCGCAAAGGATTGTCGATCACAGCACTATACTGCATGCACGCATACATGTCTGCATTTTTTTCTTCGGCAATCCGTATTCTGTATCGCACATGGCGTGCATCAGCGTCGATAGGGTGTTTTTTTGCGATAGCAATGATATGGACACTGTCTGCGCGTTTTTGCGTCGCCGTCGGTGCCGCCGTGATGTTCCGTATAAAGCCCAAACGGATAACATCGTCCTGCGCATCGTAGGTTCTATGTGCGAGTGAAAACGCGCGAGCGCAGGCGACGAGCGCTTATCTAGCGGACAGGAAGAACGCCGGCCGTCTTTCGTCGCGCGGAACGTCCATGGCGCAAAGGGGCGGCTACATGGCTCCGCATTTTGCTCGGCCGGGCGCGGTCGCGCGCGCTTATCTTCACAGGCACCAGCAGAGGGCTTATAAATTTGTACGTGCTAGTCTCGCTGCTCGGCTTGCGATGAAGTGACATACAGCACGAAGATCCCTTCACTCGCTGCAGCGGTTGTGTTTCCTTACGCCGCGTTTCGCCACGGGCGGCGCCAGCAGGGGGTACGGGGGGGGGGGGGGCACTTGCCCACCCCGAATTTTTCCCTGCCTCTCCTTTGCCCCCTCCCTCGGCTACGGCGGCCGCTCACCGTCGCGTGATTTGAAAATGCGTTTGTAAAAACCGCTTGCTACTAGACCATATGACCCAGCAGAAGGTGCAACCCCAGCCAGTAGGTTTAGTTTAACGCCTCGGTCTTCCTCTGCGGCAGCACTGAAACTTGGTTATATTGGAATCGCGGATAAACACGCTTCGTTATATTGAGTTTCAATATACAAGTCGTTCTATGGACGCGAAGTTGTAAAAAGTGAGATACTTCCTTTATATCGAGAATTTAGTTATATAGAAGTTCGTTATATAGAGGTAAATCTCTATATAATGAACTTTATTATAGCGAAATTCTCGGTATGACGAAGTTTCAGTTTTTATAACCTATGTCCATAAAACACTGTATTTTTGGTCTCAATATAACGAAACTTGTTTATCTTCGAATTCAGTATAACAGTTTCACTGCTACAGCAGAGGAATCCAAGACAGTCAATCCGCCATTTTAACCATGCCTCGACGCATGCGCTCTTCCCCTAGTGGAAAAGTCGCGAAACGTCTCTTCATCTTGCAGGCTCTGCATCTGGCAATACCGGTTGTCCTGGCCCCTACCAAAACGGCAAAGGGCAGCACAGGAAAATGGAAAAGGCGGATTGAAACTTCTGCTGGTGCCATTTGTAAAAGACCGGCTTTGGTCTTCACTAACTTGACCAGCCGGTGCAGCCAAGTCGGTCTTACGTTTATTGAAGTAAGCGCGATTGAAGCGCCTTTCACTTGGCTAAATACGAAACGATGTTTGCCACTGCGTTTCGCTAGGCGCGATGTCAGTTTAGCGTGCTGCGGCAAGCGTACCGTTGCATGGTTTCGGAAATGACGAAAATGGCGCTGACCCGTGCTCCCACAGGGATTGTAGAAGAAGGCGGTATATGTTTTCTTCTTTATCTAGAACCACAACAGACGACGACGAAATGCATTGCGGTAAGTGCGTATACTGTCGCAGTGTGCTCAGTAAGAGACAAGTGAACGACTGAAATACATAATATTGCATGAAGAAAATACGCGTGTGGTACACGCTTGGTGCAGCCTATAGATGTCAACCGCGTCGGTCGAGACCGGGAGAACAAATAAGAATTGTTTATCGGTCTTTTTAACATCGCAGGTATATACTTTTCGTTTATCGAAGTAAATATCGGCGATAATGTGATTGCTCATGAAATTGGCCGTTACATGTCGGGACCCGTTTGCTGCGTAGTTGACGACATTGCGAAGGAGATAGCAAGTGGCTTTTGCTTGTTCTTCGACACGAGATCGAGAATCCCTGCGGCATACAGTGCAGTGACACTTGGCTCACATGTTAACGAGAGAGCTTGTGTTGCAGGGCCCCGCGACGGTTTTTCCCGATCGAAAGAAAAAAAAAACTAAGTACACCACCAATCCCAGAAGCGGGAACACGTCATGGCAATTCAATTGATATACCTTACAGCCAGCCTTCTTTTAGCTCTGAGTCGGCAGCCCGGGGCACGGTTATTCCAGGGTTGTTTTTCAGACAGACTCGATCGGCAGCGGCTCCCCCTCTTAGTAACAGAAAACTATAGTCGGGTACAACTTATGATAGTAGGGCAATGAAGTCCGGAGATGCCTCGTCCAGATGACCGAAGCACGGCAGCCGATCGCCCCGCAACTAAAGAAATAGTCCAGCTCATTCACTCATCAATGTTCTCCGAAGGCGGGGCCACAGGCCTTTCGGCTCATGACGTCACTCTGGAGCGCGTCAGTCTGAAGTGTTAGTCCATTATAGTGCACGTCACTGAAACTGCCATGTTGGAGCACCAACAAGGTGGGGCGCGAAGTTTGTGATGTCACATTAATGTTACCAGTACATCGTATGCAGGTTCTTTCGTTGTTCATGCGCAGAGGCCAACAGCGTTCCAGCGGCGTCGTTATCACACTGAAGCAGGTTAATCGCCACGTGATTATGCTGTCTTGACGTTATCAAAGCCACCATGTTGCAGTACCAGTTTGTCCAGAACCTGCATCCATGTCGTCGCGTGCAAGCTATCAATTGGTACTCGCATGTGTGCATGAGCCTTTGAGGAGACAATGCTGCAGACTTCTAAATTTGTACACTATATATGGATGGCTGTGCATTTGCAAGCTGCATGCCCGGAAAGTGATCGCAGAACCGGAAGATTCTAAAATTCTTGCTCGTTGTGATCGATTGGTTTTCCGATTGGGCTCGGAAAAAAGCAAATGTGGCGCACACTTGCAGTTCGAATGTTTGCATGGCGACGCTGTGCTCGTGGCACACATAGTTCGTGTGGATTGCGATGAAAGACCGTCGTCGATTGAGGTGAAAGACTGTGCTGAAGCTGCAAAGATGAGGTCAACGGGCGTGTTTTGAGTATGAAAGCAACGCACCTACATACCTTGAACCACGGAGCTAAGCAGGATGGCCGCCGCAGCGACGAACGCCACCAGGGCGAACGACAACGCCAGCACAGGAGCAGTCGAGTCCAAGGTGCTCCCGTGCTCTTCGGGACGTGGCCTCGGTGGCCTGCACAAGCGAGTCACCATTTTGAAAATTGGATTGTGAAAGTAAGTTCCTGCTTGTATTGAAAAACTTCAGCGTACTAGAACTTACAACTTCAATGACATTCATATGATTATGAAATGGCGCAACGAACGGACACGCAACACTGACGATGAAGAAGACACGAGGACAAGCGCCGGTTGTAATTCCGTTGCGCCGTGCCATAATCAACAAGCCCACGTTGCAACCCTCATAATCATGAACCCTTACCAACTCGCCCAACTATCAGTGCTACGGAGTCAATGACACTGTAAGCAAACAGTATTAAGAACTAAAAAAAATATATTTTTTTAAAAACTTGTTTCGGCAGAAACTAGCGTATGTAACAGTGGCGTAGCCAGGAGGTGGCATACCTAGTCATATCGGGCACGTGCTCCCCCCCCCCCCCCCCCAAATTTTTTTTTGCCATGGCATACAGAGCCCAAAATGAAACTCGACATCTGCCTGCCCGTCCCCCACTTCGGATCAAGAAGGTGCCCCCCCTCCGCCTCCCGAAAAAAACTTCTGCCTACGCACTGGTATGTAATGCTGTTCGGTACAAAGGTTTGGGGGGCTCGACTTAGACTCGCTGCCCGGATATTCTCGTTTACTTCTCGAAATGATGCCCGGATAACGGCTCTGGCTTTTCGCTCAAGGTCACTTGAATGTTGACGACAACGGGAGCTGAAACTACTGGGAGCAGAGGCATGAAGCTCCCACGGTGTTGCTAGAGTTCGAAAAGCAGGCGCATTTAGCGCCTTAAAGGGACAATAAGGAGCAAAACGATTTTCTCATATTCGTAAAGTACTCTTTCACGATACCAACAACACCACGCTTGCTGCGGGAAGACGCGCAAAACAAAATGTGGGTGGCGACGCCAACTTGAAGTTACCGCACCACATATATATATATATATATATATATATATATATATATATATATAATATATATATATATATATATATATATAATATATATATATATATATGTTAAAAAATCAAGCACGTAGGAAAACTGTTCTGTAAAACTGACGTTTCGGCCGCGGGACCGGCCTTCGTCGGAGTGATGCGAACATGCGACGGTAACGCAATATAAAATGACCAGTAACGTATCATAGCGCTGTTAATGGCTGACAAGCGGTTGTTAAAAGCACGTGGGGAAAAAGTGCGCGTGATAGGACAAGAAAAAACGAGAATACACGCGTGCGCATTTGCGCAAGACAAAACGAATAAAAGAGTAAAAAATGATTAACAATGAGTAAAAAACAATGAAGCCACATAACGTGTGTCACCGGCACAAACATCAATAACACGTCATAGGTACAACTGCGAGCAAGTTATCGACAAACATAAACGCGGGTGTAACATCTAGTCATGATCCGACAACAAAGCTGAAACAGGGAACTAATCTATCTGCGTGAAAGCATAGCGGCAATAATAGCGGGGTAGTCAAGAGTGTTTAGGAAACTAAATGGGTAAAAATGAAAGTTTGCCAGCGCTTTCATTCATTCCACAAGTGACGGTTTAAACTTATAGAATAAATACGATTCTCGAAGCTCTCTTTCGTGGTGGTAACGGAAACCAGATTGAAGGATTGTAGCTGTAATTTATCAAATGAGTGACCCGGAATGTGCACGTGTTTTGATAGCGGAAGGTTAGGGATGGTGGCAGCATGACGCTTGTGGCTGTTAAACCGATATCTGAAGGGCGTTTCGGTTTGTCCAATGTGCTGTAATTTGCAGACGGAACATTCGAGCAAATAGATGCAATTGTGTCACACGTAAAATTTCCTTTAACCTTATAGAAGAAATCAGAAGCAGTGCTTTTAGCAATGTGTGACGTCGTCATATACGCGCAAACCTTGCATCGTGGTTTTCTGCAAGGTCGGCAACCGACATTATCGGGAACCCTTGTTTTAGATGAAGTTAGGATGTCATGCAGATTGCGAGACCGTCTGAAGACTACCCGAGGTGGCAATGGAAAATCACTTTTAGATGAGCACTCTGTGCTAGTATGTTGAAATGTTTTTTGAGAATTGAGGAAACGTTTGGCACCGATGCTGAGTGTTTAGAACTAGATTACTTTGTGCCTGAACGGATGGTTGCTTTTTAGCGCTGAACAAATCCTTGCGATTCAGCGCATCGGTTGGCTAGGCACAACTAAAATTGGGCACTTCTGTACACTCAACTCACAGCAGCTTGAATATGGAGCAGTGGCGATGCTATTCGTTTTCAAAGAAATGAACTGAATTTCCTGAAAAAGGAGAGCGTTTGATCGGGCTATAAAACGTTTACTGGTTCCCGCCCATAGTTGCGTCGCGGATGACTTAAAGTTCAGGCCAGGCAGAACAAAATAAATCATGACAGATTGCTGTAATGTTATAGAGCCCCTGCTGAGCGATAGCCTCCTCTGCAATGCTCGAGCGCAAGATGCACAAGCGTGGAATAGGCAGCCCTCACCGCAGGTAGCCTACAGTGCGTGGTCATGATACACGGAGGACAGTCGTCACAGCAGAATCGTAGGCCAAATCTTATTACAAAATTACGTTATTGCTGCGTTCAAGCAAAACTTTGCGTGACTTGTTAGTTTCCCAGTCTGCAGCCGACAATAATCACTGTCGAAAGTGGGGGGGCTAGCGCCCCCCTTGCCCCTCCCCCCCGGTAGATACGCCTAAGGTGACGTCACATGTTTTGACGGCGCCTACTAGGGACTACGTAGTTCCTAATCGATAAAAATGAAGTACACTGTCCTCTGAGGAGGCCATAGACTTAACATACCAAGTTTCGGGTAATTTTGTTGAGCCAATGGCGCCAAAATACGATAAACGAACTTTGAAATCCGTGACGTCACGCGGGGAGATTTCGGCGCGAAATTGAAAAATGAAACTTTGAACTTGATTTTCTCCTCTATTAATAAACATATGATGGCGAAATTAACGACATTAGAGTTCTCAGAGCACAATTTATCGATATACCCGATTCATTGTTTCTCTTTAGTGTCCTTTTAAGATGGTCTGCAGATTTCCCCTTCATGTGTAAGGTAGTGGGTGAGCCTACGACCTTATAAAATAAGGCCGGGTGGGGGGGGGGGGACTTCGCTTCTTCTAATGAAGAACCCTGCGCACGCATATGTGCATATGTTCTTGCTGACCATTCAATGGAGTGCTACCCCCCCCCCCCCCCCCCCGCCCCTCAAAATTCTGGCGACCTCCCTGCTCAAATGCGCTTGCGTTATTAGTTCTTTCGTGAATCAACTACGCACGTGCAAGACAGTAATGGCTGCCCCTGTGCTTCCGGAAGCTGTTGCCTCTCTGGCTGTTGCTTTCGGGAAGCGTCATCTTCGGACGGCGAGAGCGGCGCGATATACGAAAGAGGGCTGCGAAAAGATTTGAAATGTGACGCCCGCACGGTTGGCGTAATGTCACGTCGTCGCTAAATGAGATATATTTCGTTTAGTGGAACCCCCGGGAAGCTTACGGCCTGGCTTTTGATGGAAAAAAGTATACAAGGAAACCTCGTTCTACCTAGTCGAGATAAAGGGGCCACGACATCTAATTTTCGATCAGAATCCGTGTTATGTGGGTTAATCCTTGTGTGTTCACAAACAAGGTGGCGAAATTTTAGCGCATTTGGTCGAGCGCTTAATTTATAATTGAATATTTTTATAAAGACGCGGGTGGCCCGAGAGTCGGGCAACACTGGGGCACTTGCGAGCCGTGACGTAACGAGCTGCTTGCTGTGCGGACGTCTGCATTCCGGCGAACAGTCTTGTTCTCTGGTCAGCTGCGCGTGCAATCGAGCCATTTTAGCTTTCTTCAGCTTGGCATTGAAACTGAACCCTTGCAGCGGCTAAACTCTGGTAGAAGACGACGGCTCCACTTTATGCAGCACATGACGTAACACACGCCCATGGCAGAATGAGGGTCCCAGCGTGGGGCAAGGTTTTTAGCCGGCGACTTCTAAGGGCTCATTCGTACTGATTATTCTTGTAAAGTGTATTTTTCATATATGTATGGGTACATAGATCCTCTACTTCTAATTTTCTCTGAAAAACACAAGCTGTAGGTCCTTAGGACCAAGGTCCGCAGTTTGATCGCCGATACAGGAAGTCACGATTCAATGAGTCTTTCGATTCACCGACCACTCTCAGTACTTGCTACACTACAGTGGAACCTACTTATAAAGACCACTAATTAGTGAAATTATCGGTTTATAGCGAAACAAAGTGCGAACTTTGGTTGGTCACGCTCTCATGTCAGAGGCATTTATTCTTTTCTATAACGAGACCTAAGACGCGAGAAATACCGTGATATCGCCTATAACGAAGAATATTTGCTTCGTGCGAGGCTTAAAATTCGAAAAGTAGCACAAAAAGCAAAACCATATTGGAAGACAATTCACAATCACATTTCTTTTTTTTTTATGTGGCCGTGAATTGCTCTGAAAAGCCGCCAGTCGAAGATCACATTCCTTCTTCAAATAAATGTGAACCCCGGCCGGTTTCTCAAACGAACTTTGTTCTGTTGTAATTTACCCTCTCATGTTTCGGTCTATACAATTTTAATTGCCATAAGGAGAGAGGTAAGGATTACCTCGTTTATAGTGGGTTTGAAAGCCTAGAATAATGCGTGCTTGTATCTAGGATATGCATAGGAAAACCAATGCATAGGAAATTATGCGACCACGTCGAACAAAAATAGCTGGAATGCTTCATATATCGAACATCAGGTAGCGCGAAACGCCCCTAGAAGTTGGCTTCTCCTTCACAAGAAGTTGGCTTCTCGCAGGAACTTGGCTTTATCTCGCGAAAGGGGGCTTTTTACGTGCACATGGCTGAACGAGCGGTGCGATTAGCAGGGCTCCGCGCGGAGTGAGTAGAAACTACCGCTTGCCACCTCGAGCTTTCCTCCCATGATTCCTCGTCGTCGCGCTAGTCGTAGCGGTGAATCGCCGTCCGCTTCACGGCAAAAGAAAATAATAAAGAAACGAACGGAGACTATGCTACACGCCGATATACGCGTCTGCCCGCGATCCATGTGTTTAGAAAGTAAAAAGCTATCTTTGATAAAATTCGCTTTTTACATCGATGCCGCTTTTCTTGCGTTACAATCTGCCCCTGCGCATAACCCCAAACCTCCAAGTTCCAACTTCAAACCGCGGGGAAAAACATAATAAAGAAAGAAAACCCCGCGTGCTGTCGTGAAGCCGCCTACCTGTGCATTACTGTAATGCTGTAGCCGTGATGTCAACTTGCGCACCAAAAATACGGCAAACCCATTGAAAATTTCATATCGAACTAAACGATATATCGAACTAATTCCCGTTTTCTTTGCGAGTTCGTTATGTGCGGGTTTGACTGTAGATAGTCTGAAACGAAGATGTTATAGGCTTGCGTTTATGGCCAAGTCAGTTAAAAAGTAACTAAATAATCACAGCCTAATGTCTAAAGCGCAGGGTTGCATGGTCAAATTCAGAGGTTTGATCCAAGCGACGGCCACGCTTTCGTTTAATTAAAGAGATTTCAAACGGGGCGAGGCGGAAACGTAGTTCAACTAATTGCAAACCGCCTGGAATGAGACACCCTAGATATAATTAAAAAAGGACGACGTGCGCTCCGCACTCACCTCTCAGTTTTCTTTTCTCTCTGACTCCTGCCTGGTTCCTCGCCCATCGAGCTTTCGACCCTGGCTGGCACACCGAGCTGGGAAATCTCGAGAGGTGATGTCGACGGGCCCGGAAACGCTTCCACCACCGGGCCAGTCTATGCGGGTCACAACGGGCGGACTGTCTTCTCTCATCTGCGTCGACAACTCCGGCGGCTGCGCTTCCGCGACCACACTGGAACTGAATTCCATAGGCGGAACGGCCACCAGCGTATCCCGAGGGAAGTCGATGGTCAGCGCTCGCAGCTCCGCGTGGATTGCGGCCAGCGGAGTCAAAAAGTCGATGAACGAACAAATCGGGGTCGTCTGAACACGAGTACGGCCGTGTACGCGACGCCATCTTGCAGCGCGACCACGGGGTGTCCCACGTCGGTTGACACCGGGGGGGGGGGGATCCCCGATGTCGGGGGATACCCGTCGCGAAGGCGGAGCGGCATGTTCCACGGAAGGCGCCAAGTCTGGTGCCACCACGGCTTCGATGATAGGACCGTGATCCAGCGTGTGTAGTTCTGATGGCTCTATGCTGACAACGTCCTCGGTTCGCGTTTTTCCGCGCTTGCAAAGACGGCACGTTGGCGAAGCACGACTTGGAGTGACTCTCGTAAGGTAACAACGCGGCTGGCTCACTCTCTTTCGTCGCGCTGTCGGCGGCTGCCATAGGGCGAGGGTATCACTCCGAGCGGCGTCTCCTCTCGGGACTGCATCGGCACTCTGTTCGCAGCGGAGCTTCTTTGGCGGAGGGTTCCAGCTCTTGCGCAGCTATTTCCGGCGGCACGCTCAGTTGCAGCTCTGGACTGGATCGTTGTTCCTTCCGAAGGTTGTGCGCCCTGTTCTGTAGTTGACGGCGCAAAGGTGCCTTCAAGCGTTCTTTCAGGCGTCTTCTGGCCATGCACTTCTGGTATAACATCCGACTGTCGTTGCTGCGCTTCCTGCGACGGTTGTAAGCTTATGTCTCCAGGAGACGCGGAAACCTCACCGCTACATTCGGGTTGTCCCGTAGCTCGCATTTCACTGTCAGACGTGCCTTGTTCATGTTTAGCGCCAGGAGACACTGTTTCGTCGGATATTTTTCCAGCGAACTCTTTTGGACCGCCCTCTACCAACTTTTCCACACTCGACCCTGTTGGATGTGCTTCGGGTGCGGCGACTGCTTCGCCAGATGAAGCTTCAATCGATCGCACAGCCGATGGTTTCAACATAATCGCGACTTCAGATTGCTCTTCATCACGTGGTTGGCGTGCTGTCTCTGTGGCTAGTACTGGGACTTCTTCGGTGTCGAGTGATTGCCCCACATCCACATCTGGTAAGTGTGTTTGTTTTACAGTGCCATCACTTGCACATTTAGCGGCGAGCCTTTCTGCGGACGTTGTTTCTACTGGCTCTTCCGATGATGGTTTCATGCTGGTCACGGACCCAACGACAACTCTCTCTGGCAACTCATTCGTTAACTCTGATGTGACTGATGTTTCTTCTAGTTCTAGCGATTGTCCAGGCATATGCTGGCCTTGTGGGCGAGTTCCAAAAGGAGCAATGTACTGTTTCGATTTAGGAACGAGGGCTTCTTCAGATGTCAGATCAGTCGACTCTTCACCTTGTGGCTTCGTGACGACCTCGACCTCTGCTTGCAGTCCCTCGTGTTTTTGATGCGGTGCTCGTGAAGAAGGTACAGAAGCATCTTCACTCTCCACCGAAGGCAGCGTGAACGTTTCCTGTTGTTGAAGTAGTTGAGGAACCCGTTCATGTCTTTCTGTGGCGGCAGAGCTCCTGGTTTTACGAGACTTTTCGGCTGCTTCTTCGGTTGATGTTTTCGAGGAGGAGTCGAACTCGATGCCCTGGAATGTGTTTTCGGATCGTTGGCACGCTTGTTCCTGTGGGTGTTGCGAGGTTTCTTCAAGATCACTTGACCCAGCAAGCTTTTGGTGTTGCATAGCCGTGGCCTCATCGCTGCCATGTGCAGATATTTCTTGAAATGTCCCTTCTGCTGTCTCCGAAGCTGAAGCTTTTGTGACATGTTCCACCACCGAGGCCGCTTCTTTCTGATGAGCTATTTCCACTGCAGTAAACGAAAATTCTTCCGTTCCTTGGGATGGCTCCGCGGTCCCTTTGATAATCCGCACGGCAACGGTCTTTCACTGTAGTGAGGCTGTGTGCTTCTTCAGATGCCGTTTCTGCGGATGATGTAGCCGAAGGCGGCGCAGCGGTTTCGAAGTCTGATTCCACTTTCTTGGACCACTGCTGTTCTGAACTTGGTAATGAGAACTCGTCGGTCATCGTTGCTGACGCAGCAGCCTGATTTCGCGTCCCATCGTCGTGGTCACGTTCGTGTTCTCTCGCTGCAGAGAGAAACACATCCTCTGAAGTCGCTTCACTTGACGCTAAGCCTCGCGGTCGCGTGAAAGGCCCTAAATGTTTATTGGGGTGTATGTCTGATTCTGCTGTTGCCGTGTCAGCGGGCCGAATATCTGTCATCGCGGAAGAGAACGCTTCGTCAGACGAAACATCGGTCCAACCCTCACCATGCCGTTTCGTGACTCCTTGAAAGCTTGCTTCTTTTCTTTCTCGGTCTGCTTCCAGAGCGGCAGGTAACGTTCCATAGTGCTTTTGTTGAGACTTCGCGCTAGGTTCGATTTCTAGAGCCGTCTCAGCAGTCTGGTCTAAGTCCCTTTCTTCGATCGATTTGCGGGGTGATGATCCATAATTTTGCGACGTTCGCGGCTTCGCAAAAGTAGGCTCAGCTTCCTCTGACGTACTTGGGACTGTTCAGTCAGTTTTAACGATTTTGTAGCGTGCTCGTAGTCCGTAGACACGACGGTGGCTAGACTATGTGCGGCTGTGGCCAATAATTCTGTAGACGTTACGTCTGCTAATTCGTCATAACGTTGTTGCTCGGGTGCGCTCGCACTAGGGCGTGTTCCTACAGTAAGAGCTGGGGCCTCCGACGTGTCCTGCGATGCCCCCGCTGTGGTGGTCTTATCAAATGCAGGGCGGCATTCTGCACTGCTCTCATGCGCGAAGGAATAGTCCGGGAAAGTGAAGGATGACTCTGTTGCAAACGCATCTTGAGCTGCAGACGTAGATCGATTGTTTTCCGTTCCAATTCGTGTTCTCTCTGGAGCAAGCCATCTGAATCTGCTGCATGAAAGTCACCCTCCGGGCTTCTGCTGTCAAGGAGCCAGGTTCGTATCTTGCTGTTTGTTCGTAAGCGGCAGCAGGTGTTGCTGTGGCTCCTTGTCCCGTTATTTCGTTTTTACTGGTTTCAGGCTGTATCACGTTAAATGATTCTCGATCGTGCTGCGGCGACAGGTCAGAAATGACACTAGTCGGGTGAATCGGTGCCGGCGCAGATTTGACAGGTGTTCCAGTTTCGATGAATTGAGGCACATAAAGATATTCTAATTCGTACTCTGGTGGCCGGACGACATTTGCGTTTGTGATATTACTCGATTCGCTCGCTGCTTCTTTTCCTTGATCCGTTATTCTACCCATATAATCTGAAGTTTCGCGGACGAGCTTCTGACTTCATAAATTCCGGTACGTACATGTATTCTAGTACATACTCTGGAGCTTGTTCGCATGCCGCTGTTGTGACTGGTGACAGAGGCTCTTCAACTGGTGCAGCTGTTGTAATATCATTGGCTGTGTACGCATGTGTCCAAGCAGACTCGAGTGAAACTTTCCCAGGACAATCAGAGGTCACAGCTTGTCCAGCTGCTTTCTCCTTCATAAAATCAGGTATATATAAGTACTCTTGTTCGTACTGCAGTGGTGGCGCCGCATTAGCTTCGTCAGGCAGCGGCTTTGAGGCACCTGCATCGGCTTGGCCAAGTAGCTTGAACTTTTTATTTTTCATATGCGAGCTAGACAACTTTACATCAGGAAGCAAGGGTGCGTCTTCTTGCTCTTCGTTTCGTTCTGATTCAACGTTCTTATGAAACGTTTTATACGCATGGGCCTCGGAGCTCTTTCTAACTTCCCCAGAGGTCGAACTCTCCGGTACAAACTCTTCATGTTGATCTTTGAGTTCCTCTTCAGCGGGGATATCGATAATCTTGTAAGTCGGGTGTGCATCCTGTGAAGCTATTCGTGGAGGAGGAGGAGGTGGTAGCTTGGGTTCCATGTTCGACTCGGTCACAGTACTGTCTGGTGTTGCGCGAATCTCAACCAAATGATATGTAGGTGAGGCGGGGCGCAAGATGACACGTGTGTCGGCTATCTGAGGTTCCTGTGGTTGGTTGTCCTCGGAAGCAAACGTTATCCTTGTCAAATTTCTCCAGCGGGATACTCTCGTCGGCATCTGGTGATGCCGATTCTCCTTTAGACGGCTCTTCGGTCACCACGGTCCTGTTCAATAGCAGCGAGGGGTTCCTGCACCGAACCTTCGCGGGAGTACATTCGGTAGGTGGGGGCTATCGCGACGAGTAGAGACGGGCTCGAGCACTATCTCTTCATGCTGTTCCACGGGTTTTTTCATCTGCCGCCTCATCGATAATCTTGTAAGCGCGGTGCGGCTCTGGCGAGCCTGACTGACTACGAGACACTGGTTCGGGCTCGAGAGTAGGCACAGCCTGTGTGGTGTCGGGTGTCGAGGCATTGTCAAGAAGTTTTGTACGTCGACGAACTAGGGTGCGCAATGAACGGCACTTCAGGAACTTCAGGTTCCTGCTGCGGTGGACTCTCTTCGCTAGCTGTGATTTCCTTGAAACTGTGCTTTAGCGAAGACATTCGTTCGTCGGAAGAAGCGTCCTTTCTCAAAGACTCAATATGAGCCTTTCCTTCCTGTACACTTGCTTGATCGTGTGACTTTAGGGACTCCTGTTCACAGTTCTGCTGACGCTCATGTTCCGGAGTTTCTTTCACTGCGGGCTGAGGTACTGTGTATAGTGTTGAACATGAAGCGCCACTCTCCTTAGCGGAAGCATGAGCGCTTGGCTCCGTCGGCTGTTGGGTCCCGAACTTGCTAGTCGCGACCGAGGCTGGCGAATATCTGTCCTCGACATCTGGCAGTCTTCGCGCCTCGACTGCTGCATTCCACGACGGCTTCGCTTTTTCCGACTGACGCCCTCGGATAGTCATCCCGTCAGTGCGCTGCCGCTGCGCTTCCTCCCCGGACGGCTGCGGACTTATAGGAAAGTCAGCTTCTTCTACGGATGGTGCGTCCGAAGCCGAGTGCAGCACCGTCATCTCAACAACGCTCGTCGGGCGTGGGGCGGCGCTTTTCGCACCGAAGGTGTAGCGTGTGGTCACGACCTCGGTCTCCTCGGCAGACGGAATGTCCGGCATGTCAGCCGCCTTCATAACGGTTCTTGCATCAATCTTACGTGGTGGCGATCCGATGCCCATCGGCGGGTGGAAACCCAACTCCAACTCGTCGACTGAAGGTAGTTCGTCCGCGAAGTCCCTGTCTAAAGGCCGCGAGCAAGGACTGCGCGTTCGCTTTTGTCGACTTGCTTGAGGCTGCTGTTGGTCCGTCGCAAATGGAACGAGCTTTCCTGCTTCTTCCTCGGCGACGCTGGGCTCGGGCCGCAACGAGGCAATCATTTCAGCCTCGACGACCTCTAATCTTCGACGTTCCGCCTCGCTGAGAAACTGCTTCAGTATGACGTCATTTCGGACGGCACTTCTGACAAGCTTCTTTGACTGCGGGTCTCCATCAGTAGACTTCACCTTCTTGGCTGGTTTCAAGGGCTTCACGATTTGATAGGTCTCCTTTACACGCGTCTCCTTCTTGACGTTGGCCGTGACGAAGCGATCGTCGTCCGTGTACGACGGCTTTTTGTTTTCATCCTGTGTGCGCGATTCATCGATGCCTGTTGCAGAATACGTCGGCCTTCCACCATTGAAACAGCTCAAGGGCACGGACTCGCCGTAATGCATCTCTTCATCCCTTTCACTTCGAAGTACAATTGTCCTTGTTATAAATTCGGCAGACTTGCTCTCCTCGTCCGAGTTTCGACGAGAAGCGGCAGACGAAAATCCTCCGACGCTATGGGCTCGACGTATTCAAGTTTCTCTTTCATGTGAGTGATCTTCTCAGTTGTTAAGACTTCGAGGTTATCCTTAGAAGTATTGCTCTTGTGTCCCACAACGGAAGTCTTCGACGAAGCGTCGTCGGATGCCGCGTTCTCGTAGGTCGACGGCAGAAGTCTCTGAAAACGCTCGACCGTTGTGACGTCACGAAGGATTCTTCTCGTGATGGCGTCAGCGGGAATTGAAAATGAGCTAAAGTCGGATGACGATGAGCTGCGCCGCGCTTTTCCGGTCGCGTCCTTCCTGACTCCCGATAGCTGCTGCTCTGGAGGAAAAGGTAGCCGGTCAAATTCCAGCTTTATGCTTTCGAGGTCGGCATCGCAGGGCGTTTCGGATTGCCCGAAAGCTTCAGTGAACCGAGAGTAGTAGAAAAGTCCGTTTGCGATATCATCTTGTAGCAAGTTGCGCTGATCACTTTTGACGTCGACAGTGACCGGTGTCTGAGCAGACGAAGCGTTCACAGTTTCCTCTGTACTCGACCTGACCGCAATTTCTTTTCCCTCTACCCTGCTCGCACCAACTGACGAGGTAGACTTCGAAGACTCGGCGTCGCCGGGAACATCCGCAGCGACAAGCCTTTGCTTCAACCTTTCCTTGCAAATATATTCAGCGCTTTCGAACGCAGGTGCTATTTCCTCACTCGAAGATATATGCGGGGTAATAACTGCTCCAGAAGCAATCTGTTCTGGTACACTGGATTCCCTCAAGCCGTCCGTCCTTGAGCCATGAAAAACGCTTTCCTTGGTGGCTCGTTCCAAACCGGCGTTATATTCTACAAGCTCTCCTTTTAGTGTTCTTGCATATTCTTTCAGTGGTTCATGTGCAATGAAATGTGCTGCAGATGGCAACCCTGCTTCATAACCTCGACAAGGTCTTACGTGCTTTACAGCCGGCATTGCACCTACGGTACCTGATGGTTTCATTTCTAATAAAGTACCAGGCAGTTCTCGCTTCATAAATTCTGGCACGTAGAGGTACTCCATTTCGTAAGGAGGAGGCTCTACGTAAAGCACACCGGCTGGTCTCACTGCACGGAGAGCTTCCATTTCCACTACTTGACGATGTGCCACTTTCGATGGTTCGCGTGTCATAAATTCTGGTATATACCTGTATTCCAATTCGTAGGGGGGCGGGCGAACTTCGGCATATTCAGGCACTTCAAACTTGAAAACCTCAGTCTGTTGTCTTTTCTCTATGACAGGTGCTTCTAAATGAGATCTCCAAGAAGTTATATCTGGTGCGTAGGGGAATTCCACTTCAAAGCCAGGAGGAGGTCTTATATGCTTTATGGTTGGCACGGCGGCTCCCAGAGCGACTGGTTCCTTTTCTTTTACAGGGACACTCGTAGGCGCTTCTCGTGAAATGAATTCTGGCACGTAGAGGTACTCTAGTTGGTAAGAAGGAGGCTCCACATAAAGCACACCGGCTGGTCTCACTGCCTGGAGAGCTCCCTCTTCAACTGCTTGACGATCAGCCACTTCCGTAGGTTCACGTGTCATGAATTCTGGTATATACCTGTATTCCAGTTCGTAGCTGGGAGCATGTATTTCGGCATGTTCAGGCACTTCAAACTTGAAAACTTCAGTCTGTTGTCTTTTTTCCTTCACAGGTGCTTCTAAATGAGAACTCCAGGAAGTTAGATATGGTGCGTAGGGGAATTCCACTTCATAACCAGGAGGAGGTCTTGCATGCTTTATGGATGGCACGGTGGCTGCAAGAGCGACTGGTTCCTTTCTTTTACAGGGACACACGTAGGCGCCTCTCTTGCAATGAATTCTGGCACGTAGAGGTACTCAAGTTGGTAAGAAGGAGGCTCTACATAAAGCACACCGGCTGGTCTCACTGCCTGGAGAGCTCCCTCTTTCACCTCCTGACAATGTGCCACTTCCGATGGTTCACGTGTCATGAATTCTGGTATATACCTGTATTCTAATTCGTAGCTAGGGGCGTGTACTTCGGCATGTTCAGGCACTTCAAACTTGAAAACTTCAGTCTGTTTTCTCTTTTCTTTCACAGGAGCTTCTAAATGAGATCGCCAGGAAGTTAGATCTGGTGCATAGGGGAATTCCACTTCATAACCAGGAGGAGGTCTTGCATGCATTATGGTTGGCACGGTGGCTGCAAGAGCGACTGGTTCCTTTTCTTTTACAGGGACACTCGTAGGCACTTCTCGTGAAATGAATTCTGGCACGTAGAGGTACTCAAGTTGGTAAGAAGGAGGCTCTACATAAAGCACACCGGCTGGTCTCACTGCCTGGAGAGCTCCCTCTTTCACCTCCTGACGATGTGCCACTTCCGATGGTTCACGTGTCATGAATTCTGGTATATACCTGTATTCTAATTCGTAGCTAGGGGCGTGTACTTCGGCATGTTCAGGCACTTCAAACTTGAAAACTTCAGTCTGTTTTCTCTTTTCTTTCACAGGAGCTTCTAAATGAGATCGCCAGGAAGTTAGATCTGGTGCATAGGGGAATTCCACTTCATAACCAGGAGGAGGTCTTGCATGCTTTATGGTTGGCACGGTGGCTGCAAGAGCGACTGGTTCCTTTTCTTTTACAGGGACACTCGTAGGCACTTCTCGTGAAATGAATTCTGGCACGTAGAGGTACTCAAGTTGGTAAGAAGGAGGCTCTACATAAAGCACACCGGCTGGTCTCACTGCCTGGAGAGCTCCCTCTTTCACCTCCTGACGATGTGCCACTTCCGATGGTTCACGTGTCATGAATTCTGGTATATACCTGTATTCTAATTCGAAGCTAGGGGCGTGTACTTCGGCATGTTCAGGCACTTCAAACTTGAAAACTTCAGTCTGTTTTCTCTTTTCTTTCACAGGAGCTTCTAAATGAGATCGCCAGGAAGTTAGATCTGGTGCATAGGGGAATTCCACTTCATAACCAGGAGGAGGTCTTGCATGCATTATGGTTGGCACGGTGGCTGCAAGAGCGACTGGTTCCTTTTCTTTTACAGGGACACACGTAGTCGCCTCTCTTGCAATGAATTCTGGCACGTAGAGGTACTCAAGTTGGTAAGAAGGAGGCTCTACATAAAGCACACCGGCTGGTCTCACTGCCTGGAGAGCTCCCTCTTTCACCTCCTGACGATGTGCCACTTCCGATGGTTCACGTGTCATGAATTCTGGTATATACCTGTATTCCAGTTCGTAGCTGGGAGCATGTATTTCGGCATGTTCAGGCACTTCAAACTTGAAACTTCAGTCTGTTGTCTTTTTTCCTTCACAGGTGCTTCTAAATGAGAACTCCAGGAAGTTAGATATGGTGCGTAGGGGAATTCCACTTCATAACCAGGAGGAGGTCTTGCATGCTTTATGGATGGCACGGTGGCTGCAAGAGCGACTGGTTCCTTTTCTTTTACAGGGACACACGTAGGCGCCTCTCTTGCAATGAATTCTGGCACGTAGAGGTACTCAAGTTGGTAAGAAGGAGGCTCTACATAAAGCACACCGGCTGGTCTCACTGCCTGGAGAGCTCCCTCTTTCACCTCCTGACAATGTGCCACTTCCGATGGTTCACGTGTCATGAATTCTGGTATATACCTGTATTCTGATTCGAAGCTAGGGGCGTGTACTTCGGCATGTTCAGGCACTTCAAACTTGAAAACTTCAGTCTGTTTTCTCTTTTCTTTCACAGCAGCTTCTAAATGAGATCGCCAGGAAGTTAGATCTGGTGCATAGGGGAATTCCACTTCATAACCAGGAGGAGGTCTTGCATGCTTATGGTTGGCACGGTGGCTGCAAGAGCGACTGGTTCCTTTTCTTTTACAGGGACACTCGTAGGCACTTCTCGTGAAATGAATTCTGGCACGTAGAGGTACTCAAGTTGGTAAGAAGGAGGCTCTACATAAAGCACACCGGCTGGTCTCACTGCCTGGAGATCTCCCTCTTCCACTACTTGACGATGTGCCACTTCCGATGGTTCACGTGTCATGAATTCTGGTATATACCTGTATTCTAATTCGAAGCTAGGGGCGTGTACTTCGGCATGTTCAGGCACTTCAAACTTGAAAACTTCAGTCTGTTTTCTCTTTTCTTTCACAGGAGCTTCTAAATGAGATCGCCAGGAAGTTAGATCTGGTGCATAGGGGAATTCCACTTCATAACCAGGAGGAGGTCTTGCATGCATTATGGTTGGCACGGTGGCTGCAAGAGCGACTGGTTCCTTTTCTTTTACAGGGACACACGTAGTCGCCTCTCTTGCAAAGAATTCTGGCACGTAGAGGTACTCAAGTTGGTAAGAAGGAGGCTCTACATAAAGCACACCGGCTGGTCTCACTGCCTGGAGAGCTCCCTCTTTCACCTCCTGACGATGTGCCACTTCCGATGGTTCACGTGTCATGAATTCTGGTATATACCTGTATTCTAATTCGTAGCTAGGGGCGTGTACTTCGGCATGTTCAGGCACGTCGAACTTGAAAACTTCAGTCTGTTTTCTCTTTTCTTTCACAGGAGCTTCTAAATGAGATCGCCAGGAAGTTAGATCTGGTGCATAGGGGAATTCCACTTCATAACCAGGAGGAGGTCTTGCATGCATTTATGGTTGGCACGGTGGCTGCAAGAGCGACTGGTTCCTTTTCTTTTACAGGGACACACGTAGGCGCCTCTCTTGCAATGAATTCTGGCACGTAGAGGTACTCAAGTTGGTAAGAAGGAGGCTCTACATAAAGCACACCGGCTGGTCTCACTGCCTGGAGAGCTCCCTCTTTCACCTCCTGACGATGTGCCACTTCCGATGGTTCACGTGTCATGAATTCTGGTATATACCTGTATTCTAATTCGTAGCTAGGGGCGTGTACTTCGGCATGTTCAGGCACTTCAAACTTGAAAACTTCAGTCTGTTTTCTCTTTTCTTTCACAGGAGCTTCTAAATGAGATCGCCAGGAAGTTAGATCTGGTGCATAGGGGAATTCCACTTCATAACCAGGAGGAGGTCTTGCATGCTTTATGGTTGGCACGGTGGCTGCAAGAGCGACTGGTTCCTTTTCTTTTACAGGGACACTCGTAGGCACTTCTCGTGAAATGAATTCTGGCACGTAGAGGTACTCAAGTTGGTAAGGAGGAGGCTCTACATAAAGCACACCGGCTGGTCTCACTGCCTGGAGAGCTCCCTCTTTCACCTCCTGACGATGTGCCACTTCCGATGGTTCACGTGTCATGAATTCTGGTATATACCTGTATTCTAATTCGAAGCTAGGGGCGTGTACTTCGGCATGTTCAGGCACTTCAAACTTGAAAACTTCAGTCTGTTTTCTCTTTTCTTTCACAGGAGCTTCTAAATGAGATCGCCAGGAAGTTAGATCTGGTGCATAGGGGAATTCCACTTCATAACCAGGAGGAGGTCTTGCATGCATTATGGTTGGCACGGTGGCTGCAAGAGCGACTGGTTCCTTTTCTTTTACAGGGACACACGTAGTCGCCTCTCTTGCAATGAATTCTGGCACGTAGAGGTACTCAAGTTGGTAAGAAGGAGGCTCTACATAAAGCACACCGGCTGGTCTCACTGCCTGGAGAGCTCCCTCTTTCACCTCCTGACGATGTGCCACTTCCGATGGTTCACGTGTCATGAATTCTGGTATATACCTGTATTCTAATTCGTAGCTAGGGGCGTGTACTTCGGCATGTTCAGGCACGTCGAACTTGAAAACTTCAGTCTGTTTTCTCTTTTCTTTCACAGGAGCTTCTAAATGAGATCGCCAGGAAGTTAGATCTGGTGCATAGGGGAATTCCACTTCATAACCAGGAGGAGGTCTTGCATGCATTATGGTTGGCACGGTGGCTGCAAGAGCGACTGGTTCCTTTTCTTTTACAGGGACACACGTAGTCGCCTCTCTTGCAATGAATTCTGGCACGTAGAGGTACTCAAGTTGGTAAGAAGGAGGCTCTACATAAAGCACACCGGCTGGTCTCACTGCCTGGAGAGCTCCCTCTTTCACCTCCTGACGATGTGCCACTTCCGATGGTTCACGTGTCATGAATTCTGGTATATACCTGTATTCTAATTCGTAGCTAGGGGCGTGTACTTCGGCATGTTCAGGCACTTCAAACTTGAAAACTTCAGTCTGTTTTCTCTTTTCTTTCACAGGAGCTTCTAAATGAGATCGCCAGGAAGTTAGATCTGGTGCATAGGGGAATTCCACTTCATAACCAGGAGGAGGTCTTGCATGCATTATGGTTGGCACGGTGGCTGCAAGAGCGACTGGTTCCTTTTCTTTTACAGGGACACACGTAGTCGCCTCTCTTGCAATGAATTCTGGCACGTAGAGGTACTCAAGTTGGTAAGAAGGAGGCTCTACATAAAGCACACCGGCTGGTCTCACTGCCTGGAGAGCTCCCTCTTTCACCTCCTGACGATGTGCCACTTCCGATGGTTCACGTGTCATGAATTCTGGTATATACCTGTATTCTAATTCGTAGCTAGGGGCGTGTACTTCGGCATGTTCAGGCACGTCGAACTTGAAAACTTCAGTCTGTTTTCTCTTTTCTTTCACAGGAGCTTCTAAATGAGATCGCCAGGAAGTTAGATCTGGTGCATAGGGGAATCCCCCTTCATAACCAGGAGGAGGTCTTGCATGCTTTATGGTTGGCACGGTGGCTGCAAGAGCGACTGGTTCCTTTTCTTTTACAGGGACACACGTAGGCGTCTCTCTTGCAATGAATTCTGGCACGTAGAGGTACTCAAGTTGGTAAAAAGGAGGCTCTACATAAAGCACACCGGCTGGTCTCACTGCCTGGAGAGCTCCCTCTTTCACCTCCTGACGATGTGCCACTTCCGATGGTTCACGTGTCATGAATTCTGGTATATACCTGTATTCTAATTCGTAGCTAGGGGCGTGTACTTCGGCATGTTCAGGCACGTCAAACTTGAAAACTTCAGTCTGTTTTCTCTTTTCTTTCACAGGAGCTTCTAAATGAGATCGCCAGGAAGTTAGATCTGGTGCATAGGGGAATTCCACTTCATAACCAGGAGGAGGTCTTGCATGCTTTATGGTTGGCACGGTGGCTGCAAGAGCGACTGGTTCCTTTTCTTTTACAGGGACACTCGTAGGCACTTCTCGTGAAATGAATTCTGGCACGTAGAGGTACTCAAGTTGGTAAGAAGGAGGCTTTACATAAAGCACACCGGCTGGTCTCACTGCCTGGAGAGCTCCCTCTTTCACCTCCTGACGATGTGCCACTTCCGATGGTTCACGTGTCATGAATTCTGGTATATACCTGTATTCTAATTCGTAGCTAGGGGCGTGTACTTCGGCATGTTCAGGCACTTCAAACTTGAAAACCTCAGTCTGTTGTCTTTTCTCCATGACAGGTGCTTCTAAATGAGATCTCCAAGAAGTTATATCTGGTGCGTAGGGGAATTCCACTTCATAACCAGGAGGAGGTCTTATATGCTTTATGGTTGGCACGGCGGCTCCCAGAGCGACTGGTTCCTTTTCTTTTACAGGGACACTCGTAGGCGCTTCTCGTGAAATGAATTCTTGCACGTAGAGGTACTCTAGTTGGTAAGAAGGAGGCTCCACATAAAGCACACCGGCTGGTCTCACTGCCTGGAGAGCTCCCTCTTTCACCTCCTGACGATGTGCCACTTCCGATGGTTCACGTGTCATGAATTCTGGTATATACCTGTATTCTAATTCGTAGCTAGGAGCGTGTACTTCGGCATGGTCAGGCACTTCAAACTTGAAAACTTCAGTCTGTTTTCTCTTTTCTTTCATAGGAACTTCTAAATGAGATCTCCAGGAAGTCAGATCTGGTGCGTAGGGGAATTCCACTTCATAGCCGGGAGGAGATGTTGCATGGCTTATGGTTGGCACGGCGGCTTCTTGACCGATTGGTTCCTTTTCTTTAACAGGGACGCCCGCAGGCGCCTCTCTTGCAATGAATTCTGGAACGTACAGGTACTCTAGTTGGTAAGGAGGAGGCTCTACATAAAGCACACCGGCTGGTCTCACTGCCTGGAGGTCTCCCTCATCCACTACTTGACGATGTACGACTTCCGAGGGTTCACGGGTCATAAATTCTGGTATATACCTGTATTCCAATTCGTAGGTTGGAGGGTGAACTTCCGCATGTTCGGGCACTTCAAACTTGAAAACTTCAGTCTTTTGTTTTTTCCCCGTTAGAGGTGCTTCTAAGTGAGTTCTCCATGAAGTGAAATCTTGTGCGTAGGGGAATTCCACTTCATAACCAGGAGGAGGTCTTGCACGTTTTATGGTTGGCACGGTGGCATCTTGAGCGACTGGTTCCTTTTCTTTAACAGGGACGCCCGTAGGCTCCTCTCTTGCAATGAATTCTGGCACGTAGAGGTACTCTAGTTGGTAAGAAGGAGGCTCTACATAAAGCACACCGGCTGGTCTCACTGGCTGGAGAGCTCCCTCTTTCACCTCCTGACGATGTGCCACTTCCGATGGTTCACGTGTCATGAATTCTGGTATATACCTGTATTCTAATTCGTAGCTAGGAGCGTGCACTTCAGCATGTTCCGGAACTTGAAACTTGAAAACATCACTCTGTTTTCTCTTTTCATTCACAGGAGCTTCTAAATGAGATCTCCAGGAAGTTATATCTGGTGCGTAGGGGAATTCCACTTCATAACCAGGAGGCGGTCTTGCATGCTGTATGCTTGGCACGGTGGCTGCAGGAGCGACTGGTTCCTTTTCTTTTACAGGGACACTCGTAGGCGCCTCTCTTGCAATGAATTCTGGCACGTAGAGGTACTCAAGTTGGTAAGAAGGAGGCTCTACATAAAGCACACCGGCTGGTCTCACTGCCTGGAGAGCTCCCTCTTTCACCTCCTGACGATGTGCCACTTCCGATGGTTCACGTGTCATGAATTCTGGTATATACCTGTATTCTAATTCGTAGCTAGGAGCGTGTACTTCGGCATGGTCAGGCACTTCAAACTTGAAAACTTCAGTCTGTTTTCTCTTTTCTTTCATAGGAACTTCTAAATGAGATCTCCAGGAAGTCAGATCTGGTGCGTAGGGGAATTCCACTTCATAGCCGGGAGGAGATGTTGCATGGCTTATGGTTGGCACGGCGGCTTCTTGACCGATTGGTTCCTTTTCTTTAACAGGGACGCCCGCAGGCGCCTCTCTTGCAATGAATTCTGGAACGTACAGGTACTCTAGTTGGTAAGGAGGAGGCTCTACATAAAGCACACCGGCTGGTCTCACTGCCTGGAGGTCTCCCTCATCCACTACTTGACGATGTACGACTTCCGAGGGTTCACGGGTCATAAATTCTGGTATATACCTGTATTCCAATTCGTAGGTTGGAGGGTGAACTTCCGCATGTTCGGGCACTTCAAACTTGAAAACTTCAGTCTTTTGTTTTTTCCCCGTTAGAGGTGCTTCTAAGTGAGATCTCCATGAAGTGAAATCTTGTGCGTAGGGGAATTCCACTTCATAACCAGGAGGAGGTCTTGCACGTTTTATGGTTGGCACGGTGGCATCTTGAGCGACTGGTTCCTTTTCTTTAACAGGGACGCCCGTAGGCTCCTCTCTTGCAATGAATTCTGGCACGTAGAGGTACTCTAGTTGGTAAGAAGGAGGCTCTACATAAAGCACACCGGCTGGTCTCACTGGCTGGAGAGCTCCCTCTTTCACCTCCTGACGATGTGCCACTTCCGATGGTTCACGTGTCATGAATTCTGGTATATACCTGTATTCTAATTCGTAGCTAGGAGCGTGCACTTCAGCATGTTCCGGAACTTGAAACTTGAAAACATCACTCTGTTTTCTCTTTTCATTCACAGGAGCTTCTAAATGAGATCTCCAGGAAGTTATATCTGGTGCGTAGGGGAATTCCACTTCATAACCAGGAGGCGGTCTTGCATGCTGTATGCTTGGCACGGTGGCTGCAGGAGCGACTGGTTCCTTTTCTTTTACAGGG
This sequence comes from Rhipicephalus sanguineus, assembly GCF_013339695.2. Taxonomy (NCBI): domain Eukaryota; kingdom Metazoa; phylum Arthropoda; class Arachnida; order Ixodida; family Ixodidae; genus Rhipicephalus; species Rhipicephalus sanguineus. Next base: position 15,247 of record NW_023615509.1, on the reverse strand, counting down.
ACACTCGTAGGCGCCTCTCTTGCAATGAATTCTGGCACGTAGAGGTACTCAAGTTGGTAAGAAGGAGGCTCTACATAAAGCACACCGGCTGGTCTCACTGCCTGGAGAGCTCCCTCTTTCACCTCCTGACGATGTGCCACTTCCGATGGTTCACGTGTCATGAATTCTGGTATATACCTGTATTCTAATTCGTAGCTAGGGGCGAGTTCTTCGGCATGTTCAGGAACTTCAAAGTTGAAAACTTCAGTCTGTTTTCTATTTTCTTTCACAGGAGCTTCTAAATGAGATCGCCAGGAAGTTATATCTTGTGCGTAGGGGAATTCCACTTCATAGCCGGGAGGCGGACTTACATGCTTTATGGTTGGCACGGCGGCTTCTAGAGGCACTGGTTCCTTTTCATTTACAGGGAAATTCGTAGGCGCCTCTCTTGCAATGAATTCTGGTACGTAGAGGTACTCTAGTTGGTAATAAGGAGGCTCTACATAAACCACACCGGCTGGTCTCACTGCCTGGAGAGCTCCCTCTTCTACTCCGTGAGGTTGTCGCCCTCCCGAAGGTTCAGGCGTGATAAATTCTCTCATATATCTGTATTCCTTTCCGTAGCTAGGAGCGGGCACTTCCGCATGTTCAGCGACTTCAAACATGAAAACTTCAGTCTTTCCTGTTTTCTCCTTCACAGGTGCTTCTACAGGAGGTCCGCGTGAAAAAACCTCTGGTGCTTCGGAGAATTCAACTTCATAGCCGGGAGGAGGTGTTGTATCCTTTATGGTTGGCACGGCGGCTTCTTGACCGACTGGTACCTTTTCTTTAATAGGAACACCCGTAGGCTGCTCTCTTGCAATGAATTCTGGCACGTAGAGGTACTCGAGGTGGTAGGGAGGAGGCTCTACATAAAGCACACCGGCTGGTCTCACTGCCTGGACAGCTCCCTCTTTCACCTCCTGACGATGTGCCACTTCCGATGGTTCACGTGTCATGAATTCTGGTATATACCTGTATTCTAATTCGTAGCTAGGGGCGTGTACTTCGGCATGTTCAGGCACGTCGAACTTGAAAACTTCAGTCTGTTTTCTCTTTTCTTTCACAGGAGCTTCTAAATGAGATCGCCAGGAAGTTAGATCTGGTGCATAGGGGAATTCCGCTTCATAACCAGGAGGAGGTCTTGCATGCTTTATGGTTGGCACGGTGGCTGCAAGAGCGACCGGTTCCTTTTCTTTAATAGGGACGCCCGTAGGCTCCTCTCTTGCAATGAATTCTGGCACGTAGAGGTACTCAAGTTGGTAAGAAGGAGGCTCTACATAAATCATACCGGCTGGTCTCACTGCCTGGAGGTCTCCCTCTTCCACTACTTGACGATGTGCCACTTCCGAAGGTTCGCGTGTCATGAATTCTGGTATATACCTATATTCTAATTCGTAGCTAGGAGCGTGCACATCAGCATGTTCAGGCACTTCGTACTTGAAAACATTAGCATGTTTTCTCTTTTCTTTCAAAGGAGCTTCTAAATGAGATCGCCAGGAAGTTAGATCTGGTGCATAGGGGAATTCTACTTCATAACCAGGAGGAGGTCTTGCATGCTTTATGCTTGGCACGGTGGCTGCAGGAGCGACTGGTTCCTTTTCTTTTACAGGGACACTCGTAGGCGCCTCTCTTTCAATGAATTCTGGCACGTAGAGGTACTCAAGTTGGTAAGAAGGAGGCTCTACATAAAGCACACCGGCTGGTCTCACTGCCTGGAGAGCTCCCTCTTTCACCTCCTGACGATGTGCCACTTCCGATGGTTCACGTGTCATGAATTCTGGTATATACCTGTATTCTAATTCGTAGCTAGGGGCGTGTACTTCGGCATATTCAGGTACTTCAAACTTGAGAACTTCAGTCTGTTTTCTCTTTTCTTTCACAGGAGCTTCTAAATGAGATCGCCAGGAAGTTATATCTGGTGCGTAGGGGAATTCCACTTCATAGCCGGGAGGCGGACTTACATGCTTTATGGTTGGCACGGTGGCTGCAAGAGCGACTGGTTCCTTTTCTTTTACAGGGACATTCGTAGGCGCCTCTCTTGCAATGAATTCTGGCACGTAGAGGTACTCAAGTTGGTAAGAAGGGGGCTCTACATAAAGCACACCGGCTGGTCTCACTGCCTGGAGAGCTCCCTCTTTCACCTCCTGACGATGTGCCACTTCCGATGGTTCACGTGTCATGAATTCTGGTATATACCTGTATTCTAATTCGTAGCTAGGGGCGTGTACTTCGGCATATTCAGGTACTTCAAACTTGAGAACTTCAGTATGTTTTCTCTTTTCTTTCACAGGAGCTTCTAAATGAGATCGCCAGGAAGTTAGATCTGGTGCATAGGGGAATTCTACTTCATAACCAGGAGGAGGTCTTGCATGCTTTATGGTTGGCACGGTGGCTGCAAGAGCGACTGGTTCCTTTTCTTTTACAGGGACATTCGTAGGCGCCTCTCTTGCAATGAATTCTGGCACGTAGAGGTACTCAAGTTGGTAAGAAGGAGGCTCTACATAAAGCACACCGGCTGGTCTCACTGCCTGGAGAGCTCCCTCTTTCACCTCCTGACGATGTGCCACTTCCGATGGTTTACGTGTCATGAATTCTGGTATATACCTATATTCTAATTCGTAGCTAGGAGCGTGCACTTCAGCATGTTCAGGCACTTTATACTTGAAAACATCAGCTTGTTTTCTCTTTTCTTTCAAGGGAGCTTCTAAATGAGATCTCCAGGAAGTTATATCTGGTGCGTAGGGGAATTCCACTTCATAACCAGGAGGCGGTCTTGCATGCTTTATGCTTGGCACGGTGGCTGCAGGAGCGACTGGTTCCTTTTCTTTTACAGGGACACTCGTAGGCGCCTCTCTTGCAATGAATTCTGGCGCGTAGAGGTACTCAAGTTGGTAAGAAGGAGGCTCTACATAAAGCACACCGGCTGGTCTCACTGCCTGGAGAGCTCCCTCTTTCACCTCCTGACGATGTGCCACTTCCGATGGTTCACGTGTCATGAATTCTGGTATATACCTGTATTCTAATTCGTAGCTAGGGGCGTGTTCTTCGGCATGTTCAGGAACTTCAAAGTTGAAAACTTCAGTCTGTTTTCTCTTTTCTTTCACAGGAGCTTCTAAATGAGATCGCCAGGAAGTTATATCTTGTGCGTAGGGGAATTCCACTTCATAGCCGGGAGGCGGACTTACATGCTTTATGGTTGGCACGGCGGCTTCTAGAGGCACTGGTTCCTTTTCATTTACAGGGACATTCGTAGGCGCCTCTCTTGCAATGAATTCTGGTACGTAGAGGTACTCTAGTTGGTAATAAGGAGGCTCTACATAAACCACACCGGCTGGTCTCACTGCCTGGAGAGCTCCCTCTTCTACTCCGTGAGGTTGTCGCCCTCCCGAAGGTTCAGGCGTGATAAATTCTCTCATATATCTGTATTCCTTTCCGTAGCTAGGAGCGGGCACTTCCGCATGTTCAGCGACTTCAAACATGAAAACTTCAGTCTTTCCTGTTTTCTTCTTCACAGGTGCTTCTACAGGAGGTCCGCGTGAAAAAACCTCTGGTGCTCCGGAGAATTCAACTTCATAGCCGGGAGGAGGTGTTGTATCCTTTATGGTTGGCACGGCGGCTTCTTGACCGACTGGTACCTTTTCTTTAATAGGAACACCCGTAGGCTGCTCTCTTGCAATGAATTCTGGCACGTAGAGGTACTCGAGTTGGTAGGGAGGAGGCTCTACATAAAGCACACCGGCTGGTCTCACTGCCTGGACAGCTCCCTCTTTCACCTCCTGACGATGTGCCACTTCCGATGGTTCACGTGTCATGAATTCTGGTATATACCTGTATTCTAATTCGTAGCTAGGGGCGTGTACTTCGGCATGTTCAGGCACGTCGAACTTGAAAACTTCAGTCTGTTTTCTCTTTTCTTTCACAGGAGCTTCTAAATGAGATCGCCAGGAAGTTAGATCTGGTGCATAGGGGAATCCCCCTTCATAACCAGGAGGAGGTCTTGCATGCTTAATGGTTGGCACGGTGGCTGCAAGAGCGACTGGTTCCTTTTCTTTTACAGGGACACTCGTAGGCGCCTCTTTTGCAATGAATTCTGGGACGTAGAGGTACTCAAGTTGGTAAGAAGGAGGCTCTACATAAAGCACACCGGCTGGTCTCACTGCCTGGAGGGCTCCCTTTTTCACCTCCTGGCGATGTGCCACTTCTGATGGTTCACGTGTCATAAATTCTGGTATATACCTGTATTCCAATTCGTAGCTTGGAGGGTGAACTTCGGCATGCTCGGGCACTTCAAACTTGAAAACTTCAGTCTTTTGTCTTTTTCCCGTCACAGGTGCTTCTATGTGAGATCTCCAGGAAGTAAGATCTGGTGCGTAGGGGAATTCAACTTCATATCCAGGAGGAGTTCTTGAACGTTTTATGGTTGGCACGGCGGCTTCTTGAGGGACTGGTTCCTTTTCTTTAACAAAAACACCCGTAGGCTGCTCTCTTGCAATGAATTCTGGCACGTACATGTACTCTAGTTGGTAAGAAGGAGGCTCTACGTAAACCACACCGGCTGGTCTCACTGCCTCGAGGTCTCCCTCTTGCGCTACTTGACGATGTACGACTTCCGAGGGTTCACGGGTCATAAATTCTGGTATATACCTGTATTCCAATTCGTAGCTTGGTGGGTGAACTTCGGCATGTTCGGGCACTTCAAACTTGAAAACTTCAGTCTTTTGTCTTTTTCCCATCACAGGTGTTTTTAAATGAGATCTCCAAGAAGTGAAATCTTGTGCGTAGGGGAATTCAACTTCATAACCAGGAGGAGGTCTTGCACGTTTTATGGTTGGCACAGCGGCTTCTTGACCGATTGGTTCCTTTTCTTTAACAGGGACGCCCGCAGGCGCCTCTCTTGCAATGAATTCCGGAACGTACAGGTACTCTAGTTGGTAAGAAGGAGGCTCTACATAAAGAACACCGGCTGGTCTCACTGCCTGGAGATCTCCCTCTTCCACTACTTGACGATGTACGACTTCCGCGGTGTCGCGTGCCATAAATTCTGGTATATACCTGTATTCCAATTCGTAGCTCGGAGGGTTGACTTCGGCATGTTCAGGCACTTCAAACTTGGAAACTTCAGTCTGTTGTCTTTTTTCCTTCACAGGTGCTTCTAAATGAGATCTCCAGGAAGTTAGATCTTGTGCGTAAGGAAGTTCAACTTCGTAACCAGGAGGAGGTGTTGTACCGCTTATGGTTGGCACGGCGGCTTCTTGACCGACTGGTACCTTTTCTTTAATAGAAACCCCCTGCGCTGCTCTCTTTCAAGGAATTCTGGCCGAGAGGTACTCTAGTTGGTAAAGGAGGCTCTACATAAACACACCGGCTGGTCTCACTGCCTGGAGGTCTCCCTCTTCCACTACCTGACGATGTACGATTCCGATGGTTCACGGGTCATAAATTCTGGTATATACGGTATTCCAATTCGTAGCTTGGGGGTGTACTGGCTGTTCAGGCACCTTTGAAACTGTTTTTTCTTTTCCCTACAGGTGCTTCAATGTGAGATCGCCAGGAAGTTGATCTGGGCGTAGGGGAATTCATTTCATATCCGGGAGGAGTTAAACATTTTATGGTTGGCACGCGGTCTTCTGAGGCGACTGGTTCCTTTTCTTAACAGGGACAATCGTAGGCTGCTCTCTTGCCATGAATTCTGGCCCACGTAGATGTTACTCTAGTTGGTAATGAAGGAGGCTCTACATAAATCACATCGGCTGGTCTCACTTCCTCGAGAGCTCGCTCTTCCACTACATGTCGTTGTAGCCCTCCTGATGGTTCACGTGTGATGAATTGTCGCGTATACCTGTATTCCATTCCGTCGCTGGGAGCGTGTATGTCGGGATGTTCTGGGACTTCAAACTTGAAAACTTCAGTCCGTCCCGTTTTCTCCTTGACAAGTGCTTCTATATGAGGTTCCCGTGAAATTACCTCTGGTGCTCCGGGGAATTCAACTTCGTAGCCTGGAGGAGGTGTTATATCCCTTATGGTTGGCACGGCGGCTTCTTGACTGATTGCTTCCTTTTCTTTAAGAGTAACCCCCGTAGGCTCCTCTCTTGCAGTGAATTCTGGCACGTAGAGGTACTCTTGTTGGTAAGAAGGAGGCTCTACATAAACCACACCGGCTGGTCTCACTGCCTGGAGGTCTCTCTCCTCCACTAATTGACGACGTACCACTTCCGCGGTGTCGCGTGTCATAAATTCTGGTATATACCTGTATTCCAATTCGTAGCTCGGAGGGTTGACTTCGGCATGTTCAGGCACTTCAAACTTGGAAACTTCAGTCTGCTGTCTTTTTTCCTTCACAGGTGCTTCTAAATGAGATATCCAGGAAGTTAGATCTTGTGCGTAAGGAAGTTCAACTTCGTAACCAGGAGGAGGTCTCAGATGCTTTATGGTTGGCATGGTGGCTTCTAGAGCGTCTGGTTCCTTTTCCTTTACTGGGACACTCGTCGGCGCCTCTCTTGCAATGAATTCTGGCGCGTAGAGGTACTCTAGTTGGTATGAAGGAGGCTCTACATAAAGCACACCGGCTGGTCTCACTGCCTGGAGGTCTCCCTCTTGCATTTCTTGACGATGTACGACTTCCGAGGGTTCACGGGTCATAAATTCTGGTATATACCTGTATTCCAATTCGTAGCATGGAGGGTGAACTTCGGCATGTTCGGGCACTTCAAACTTGAAAACTTCAGTCTGTTTTCTCTTTTCTTTCACAGGAACTTCTAAATGAGATCTCCATGAAGTCAGATCTGGTGCGTATGGGAATTCCACTTCATAGCCGGGAGGAGGTGTTGTACCGCTTATGGTTGGCACGGCGGCTTCTTGACCGACTGGTACCTTTTCTTTAATAGGAACACCCGTACGCTGCTCTCTTTCAATGAATTCTGGCACGTAGAGGTACTCTAGTTGGTAAGGAGGAGGCTCTACATAAACCACACCGGCTGGTCTCACTGCCTCGAGGTCTCCCTCTTGCACTACTTGACGATGTACGACTTCCGAGGGTTCACGGGTCATAAATTCTGGTATATACCGGCATTCCAATTCGTAGCTTGGAATGTAAGCCTCGGCTGTTTCAGGCACCTTTAACTGTTGTCTTTTTTCCTTCTCAGGTGCTTCTAACTGAGATCGCCAGGAAGTTTGATCTGGGGCGTAGGGGAATTCAACTTCATATCCAGGAGGAGGTCTAACATGCTTCATGGATGGCACGATGTCTTCTCGAGCGACTAGTTCCTTTTCTTTTACAGGGACACTCGTTGGCTGCTCTCTTGCCATGAATTCTGGCACGTAGAGGTACTCTAGTTCGTAAGGGGAAGGCTCTACATAAATTGTACTAGCAGGCTTCACTTCCTGGAGAGCTCGCTCTTCCACTACATGTCGTTGTAGCCCTCCTGATGGTTCACGTGTGATGAATTGTCGCGTATACCTGTATTCCACTCCGTCGCAGGGAGCGTGTATGTCGGGATGTTCTGGGACTTCAAACTTGAAAACTTCAGTCCGTCCCGTTTTCTCCTTGACAAGTGCTTCTATATGAGGTTCCCGTGAAATTACCTCTGGTGCTCCGGGGAATTCAACTTCGTAGCCTGGAGGAGGTGTTATATCCCTTATGGTTGACACGGCGGCTTCTTGACTTATTGCTTCCTTTTCTTTAAGAGTAACTCCCGTAGGCTCCTCTCTTGCAGTGAATTCTGGCACGTAGAGGTACTCTTGTTGGTAAGAAGGAGGCTCTACATAAACCGCACCGGCTGGTCTCACTGCCTGGAGGTCTTCCTCTTCCACTAGTTGACGACGTACCACTTCCGCGGTGTCGCGTGTCATAAATTCTGGTATATACCTGTATTCCAATTCGTAGCTCGGAGGGTGAACTTCGGCAAGTTCAGGCACTTCAAACTTGGAAACTTCACTCTGCTGTCTTTTTTCCTTCACAGGTGCTTCTAAATGAGATCTCCAGGAAGTGAGATCTTGTGCGTAGGGAAGTTCAACTTCGTAACCAGGAGGAGGTCTCAGATGCTTTATGGTTGGCACGGTGGCTTCCAGAGCGTCTGGTTCCTTTTCCTTTTCTGGGACACTCGTCGGCGCCTCTCTTGCAATGAATTCTGGCACGTAGAGGTACTCTAGTTGGTATGAAGGAGGCTCTACATAAAGCACACCGGCTGGTCTCACTGCCTGGAGGTCTCCTTCTTGCATTTCTTGACGATGTACGACTTCCGAGGGTTCACGGGTCATAAATTCTGGTATATACCTGTATTCCAATTCGTAGCATGGAGGGTGAACTTCAGCATGTTCGGGCACTTCAAACTTGAAAACTTCAGTCTGTTTTCTCTTTTCTTTCACAGGAACTTCTAAATGAGATCTCAATGAAGTCAGATCTAGTGCGTAGGGGAATTCCACTTCATAGCCGGGAGGAGGTGTTGTACCGCTTATGGTTGACACGGCGGCTTCTTGACCGACTGGTACCTTTTCTTTAATAGGAACACCCGTACGCTGCTCTCTTTCAATGAATTCTGGCACGTAGAGGTACTCTAGTTGGTAAGGAGGAGGCTCTACATAAACCACACCGGCTGGTCTCACTGCCTCGAGGTCTCCCTCTTGCACTACTTGACGATGTACGACTTCTGAGGGTTCACGGGTCATAAATTCTGGTATATACCTGTATTCCAATTCGTAGCTTGGAGGGTGAACTTCGGCATGCTCGGGCACTTCAATCTTGAAAACTTCAGTCTTTTGTCTTTTTCCCGTCACAGGTGCTTCTATGTGAGATCTCCAGGAAGTTAGATCTGGTGTGTAGGGGAATTCAACTTCATATCCAGGAGGAGTTCTTGAACGTTTTATGGTTGGCACGGCGGCTTCTTGAGGGACTGGTTCCTTTTCTTTAACAAAAACACCCGTAGGCTGCTCTCTTGCAATGAATTCTGGCACGTACATGTACTCTAGTTGGTAAGAAGGAGGCTCTACGTAAACCACACCGGCTGGTCTCACTGCCTCGAGGTCTCCCTCTTGCGCTACTTGACGATGTACGACTTCCGAGGGTTCACGGGTCATAAATTCTGGTATATACCTGTATTCCAATTCGTAGCTTGGAGGGTGAACTTCGGCATGTTCGGGCACTTCGAACTTGAAAACTTCAGTCTTTTGTCTTTTTTCCATCACAGGTGTTTCTAAATGAGATCTCCAAGAAGTTAAATCTTGTGCGTAGGGGAATTCAACTTCATAACCAGGAGGAGGTCTTGCACGTTTTATGGTTGGCACAGCGGCTTCTTGACCGATTGGTTCCTTTTCTCTAACAGGGACGCCCGCAGGCGCCTCTCTTGCAATGAATTCCGGAACGTACAGGTACTCTATTTGGTAAGATGGAGGCTCTACATAAAGCACACCGGCTGGTCTCACTGCCTGGAGATCTCCCTCTTCCACTACTTGACGATGTACGACTTCTGAGGGTTCACGGGTCATAAATTCTGGTATATACCTGTATTCCAATTCGTAGCTCGGAGGGTTGACTTCGGCATGTTCAGGCACTTCAAACTTGGAAACTTCAGTTTGCTGTCTTTTTTCCTTCACAGGTGCTTCTAAATGAGATCTCCAGGAAGTTAGATCTTGTGCGTAAGGAAGTTCAACTTCGTAACCAGGAGGAGGTCTCAGATGCTTTATGGTTGGCATGGTGGCTTCCAGAGCGTCTGGTTCCTTTTCCTTTACTGGGACACTCGTCGGCGCCTCTCTTGCAATGAATTCTGGCGCGTAGAGGTACTCTAGTTGGTATGAAGGAGGCTCTACATAAAGCACACCGGCTGGTCTCACTGCCTGGAGGTCTCCCTCTTGCATTTCTTGACGATGTACGACTTCCGAGGGTTCACGGGTCATAAATTCTGGTATATACCTGTATTCCAATTCGTAGCATGGAGGGTGAACTTCGGCATGTTCGGGCACTTCAAACTTGAAAACTTCAGTCTGTTTTCTCTTTTCTTTCATAGGAACTTCTAAATGAGATCTCCATGAAGTCAGATATGGTGCGCAGGGGAATTCCACTTCATAGCCGGGAGGAGGTGTTGTACCGCTTAAGGTTGGCACGGCGGCTTCTTGACCGACTGGTACCTTTTCTTTAATAGGAACACCCGTACGCTGCTCTCTTTCAATGAATTCTGGCACGTAGAGGTACTCTAGTTGGTAAGGAGGAGGCTCTACATAAACCACACCGGCTGGTCTCACTGCCTGGAGATCTCCCTCTTCCACTACTCTACGATGTACGACTTCCGAGGGTTCACGGGTCATAAATTCTGGTATATACCGGTATTCCAATTCGTAGCTTGGAATGTAAGCCTCGGCTGTTTCAGGCACCTTTAACTGTTGTCTTTTTTCCTTCTCAGGTGCTTCTAACTGAGATCGCCAGGAAGTTTGATCTGGGGCGTAGGGGAATTCAACTTCATATCCAGGAGGAGGTCTAACATGCTTCGTGGATGGCACGATGTCTTCTCGAGCGACTAGTTCCTTTTCTTTTACAGGGACACTCGTTGGCTGCTCTCTTGCCATGAATTCTGGCACGTAGAGGTACTCTAGTTCGTAAGGGGAAGGCTCTACATAAATTGTACTAGCAGGCTTCACTTCCTGGAGAGCTCGCTCTTCCACTACATGTCGTTGTAGCCCTCCTGATGGTTCACGTGTGATGAATTGTCGCGTATACCTGTATTCCACTCCGTCGCAGGGAGCGTGTATGTCGGGATGTTCTGGGACTTCAAACTTGAAAACTTCAGTCCGTCCCGTTTTCTCCTTGACAAGTGCTTCTATATGAGGTTCCCGTGAAATTACCTCTGGTGCTCCGGGGAATTCAACTTCGTAGCCTGGAGGAGGTGTTATATCCCTTATGGTTGGCACGGCGGCTTCTTGACTGATTGCTTCCTTTTCTTTAAGAGAAACCCCCGTAGGCTCCTCTCTTGCAGTGAATTCTGGCACGTAGAGGTACTCTTGTTGGTAAGAAGGAGGCTCTACATAAACCACACCGGCTGGTCTCACTGCCTGGAGGTCTCCCTCTTCCACTAGTTGACGACGTACCACTTCCGCGGTGTCGCGTGTCATAAATTCTGGTATATACCTGTATTCCAATTCGTAGCTCGGAGGGCGAACTTTGGCATGTTCAGGCACTTCAAACTGGGAAACTACAGTCTGCTGTCTTTTTTCATTCACAGGTGCTTCTAAATGAGATCTCCAGGAAGTGAGATCTTGTGCGTAGGGAAGTTCAACTTCATAACCAGGAGGAGGTCTCAGATGCTTTATGGTTGGCACGGTGGCTTCCAGAGCGTCTGGTTCCTTTTCCTTTACTGGGACACTCGTCGGCGCCTCTCTTGCAATGAATTCTGGCACGTAGAGGTACTCTAGTTGGTATGAAGGAGGCTCTACATAAAGCACACCGGCTGGTCTCACTGCCTGGAGGTCTCCTTCTTGCATTTCTTGAAGATGTACGACTTCCGAGGGTTCACGGGTCATAAATTCTGGTATATACCTGTATTCCAATTCGTAGCATGGAGGGTGAACTTCGGCATGTTCGGGCACTTCAAACTTGAAAATTTCAGTCTGTTTTCTCTTTTCTTTCACAGGAACTTCTAAATGAGATCTCCATGAAGTCAGATCTGGTGCGTAGGGGAATTCCACTTCATAGCCGGGAGGAGGTGTTGTACCGCTTATGGTTGGCACGGCGGCTTCTTGACCGACTGGTACCTTTTCTTTAATAGGAACACCCGTACGCTGCTCTCTTTCAATGAATTCTGGCACGTAGAGGTACTCTAGTTGGTAAGGAGGAGGCTCTACATAAACCACACCGGCTGGTCTCACTGCCTGGAGATCTCCCTCTTCCACTACTTGACGATGTACGACTTCCGAGGGTTCACGGGTCATAAATTCTGGTATATACCTGTATTCCAATTCGTAGCTTGGAGGGTGAACTTCGGCATGTTCAGGTACATCAAACTTGAAAACTTCAGTCTTTTGTTTTTTTCCCGTTAGAGGTGCTTCTAAGTGAGATCGCCAGGAAGTTAGATCTGGTGCATAGGGGAATTCCACTTCATAACCAGGAGGAGGTCTTGCATGCTTTATGGTTGGCACGGTGGCTGCAAGAGCGACTGGTTCCTTTTCTTTAATGGGGAAGCCCGTAGGCTCCTCTCTTGCAATGAATTCTGGCACGTAGAGGTACTCAAGTTGGTAAGAAGGAGGCTCTACATAAAGCACACCGGCTGGTCTCACTGCCTGGAGGTCTCCTTCTTCCACTACTTGACGATGTGCCACTTCCGAAGGTTCGCGTGTCATGAATTCTGGTATGTACCTATATTCTAATTCGTAGCTAGGAGCGTGCGCTTCAGCATGTTCAGGCACTTTATACTTGAAAACATCAGCTTGTTTTCTCTTTTCTTTCAAAGGAGCTTCTAAATGAGATCTCCAGGAAGTTATATCTGGTGCGTAGGGGAATTCCACTTCATAACCAGGAGGCGGTCTTGCACGTCTTATGGTTGGCACGGCGGCTTCTTGAGCGACTGTTTCCTTTTCTTTAACAGGGACGCCCGTAAGCTGCTCTCTTGCAATGAATTCTGGCACGTAGAGGTACTCTAGTTCGTAAGAAGGAGGCTCTACATAAAGCACACCGGCTGGTCTCACTGGATGGAGATCTCCCTCTTCCGCTACCTGACGATGTACGACTTCCGAGGGTTCACGGGTCATAAATTCTGGTATATACCGGTATTCCAATTCGTAGCTGGGAATGTGAGCCTCGGCGGTTTCAGGCACTTCTAACTGTTGTATTTTTTCCTTCTCAGGTGCTTCTAATTGAGATCGCCAGGAAGTTTGATCTGGGGCGTAGGGGAATTCAACTTCATATCTAGGAGGTGGTCTAACATGCTTCATGGTTGGCACGGTGTCTTCTCGAGCGACAGGTTCCTTTTCTTTTACAGGGACACTCGTTGGCATCTCTCTTGCCATGAATTCTGGCACGTAGAGGTACTCTAGTTCGTAAGGGAGAGGCTCTAGATATAGTGTACAAGGAGGCTTCACTTCCTGGAGAGCTCGCTCTTCCACTACGTGTCGTTGTAGCCCTCCTGATGGTTCGCGTGTGATGAATTGTCGCGTATACCTGTATTCGATTCCGTCGCTGGGAGCGTGTATGTCGGGATGTTCTGGGACTTCAAATTTGAAAACTTCGGTCAGTCCTGTTTTCTCCTTCACAAGTGCTTCTATATGAGGTTCGCGTGAAATTACCTCTGGTGCTCCGGGGAATTCAACTTCGTAGCCTGGAGGAGGTGTTATATCCCTTATGGTTGGCACGGCGGCTTCTTGACTGATTGCTTCCTTTTCTTTAAGAGTGACACCCGTAGGCTCCTCTCTTGCAGTGAATTCTGGCACGTAGAGGTACTCTAGTTGATAAGAAGGAGGCTCTACATAAACCACACCGGCTGGTCTCACTGCCTGGAGGTCTCCCTCTTGGACTACTTGACGACGTACCGCTTCCGTGGGTTCGCGTGTCATAAATTCTGGTATATACCTGTATTCCAATTCGTAGCTAGGAGGGTGAACTTCAGCATGTTCGGGCTCTTCATACTTGAAAACTTCAGGCTTTTGTCTTTTTACCGTCACAGATGCTTCTAAGTGAGATCTCCAGGAAGTTAGATCTCGTGCGTAGGGGAATTCAACTTCAGAACCAGGAGGAGGTCTTGCACGTTTTGTGGTTGGCACGGCGGCTTCTTGACCGACTGGTTCCTTTTCTTTAACAGGGACGCCCGTAGGCTCCTCTCTTGCAAAACATTCTGGCACGTAGAGGTACTCTAGTTCGTAAGAAGGAGGCTCTACATAAAGCACACCGGCTGGTCTCACTGCTTGGAGATCTCCCTCTTCCACTACTTGACGATGCATGACTTCCGAGGATTCACGGCTCATAAATTCTGGTATATACCGGTATTCCAATTCGTAGCTGGGAATGTGAGCCTCGGCTGTTTCAGGCACTTCTAACTGTTGTATTTTTTCCTTCTCAGGTGCCTCTAAATGAGATCGACAGGAAGTTTGATCTGGGGCGTAGGGGAATTCAACTTCATATCCAGGAGGAGGTCTAACATGCTTTATGGTTTCCACGGCGGCTTCTTGACCGATTGGTTCCTTTTCTTTAACAGGGACGCACGCAGGCGCCTTTCTTGCAATGAATTCCGGAACGTACAGGTACTCTAGTTGGTAAGAAGGAGGCTCTACATAAAGCACACCGGCTGGTCTCACTGCCTGGAGGTCTCCCTCTTGCATTTCTTGACGATGTACGACTTCCGAGGGTTCACGGGTCATAAATTCTGGTATATAGCTGTATTCCAATTCGTAGCTTGGAGGGTGAACTTCGGCATGTTCGGGCACTTCAAACTTGAACACTTCAGTCTTTTGTCTTTGTCCCGTCACAGGTGCTTCTAAGTGAGATCTCCATGAAGTCATATCGGGTGCGTAGGGGAATTCAACTTCATAAACAGGAGGCGGTCGTGCACGTTTTTTGGATGGCACGGCGTGTTCTTTACCGACTGGTTCCTTTTCTTTAACAGGGACGCCCGTTGGCTCCTCTCTTGCAATGAATTCTGGCACGTAGAGGTACTCTCTGATGGGCTCTCTTTGATCATATGCATATGGCATTTGTGCGGGAACTTTAGGAGGACGCGTTTTCTTTTTTTTCTTTTTGGGCTTCCCTGGCTCTTTCTGTGTAACAGTACCAGATGTGTATGGAAATTCGACTTCGTAACCATGGTGACGTCTCGCGCCTTTTTTCACGGTTGTTGCTTTATCTCGAGCCGTTGCTGCCCTTTCTTTTTCTTCAATGCTTGGTTGTTCTTGTTTCATGAATTCTGGAATGTAAATATACTCAAGTTGATAGGGGGGAGGTTTTACGCTAGAAACTTCTATAGGTATCGCGGCCTGCAGTGAAGTTGCTTCTTCCTGACGATGCGGTGTTACCCGAGGCTTTTCACATGTGAAGAAATCTGGCAGGTATTCTCGTTCGTACCCAGGTGCCTTTTCTTGTTTCGCTTGGTCTCTTTTCGCTTTTTCAGTGTGCGTTATTCTTTTTTCATTTTGCGATGCCGGAAGGCGACCTTCCTGAATAGCGGGGGAGATCAAAATATCAGCGCTCTTTACTTTAGCACCCTTCTGGTAGTTTGTAGCATCAGGTCCCGAAAATGGCAGTTTTTTTCGTCTTGGA
>NW_023615508.1:0-30158 GCF_013339695.2 Rhipicephalus sanguineus | reverse complement strand
CCTGTGTAACGCGATACATTGCTACACTGTGCTTTACCTTCTCCTATCCATACCATCACTCATCCTTAGCGTTACTTTCATTTTTATCCCCTTGCTGTGCTGTAATACACATGGCTATCCTAAACTATACGTATGGGGGCGAAAATGTTTGAGGCCCGTGTACTTAGATTTAGGTGCACGTTAAAGAACCCCAGGTGGTCTAAATTTCCGGAGCCCTCCACTACGGCGTCTCTCATAATCATATCGTGGTTTTGGGACGTTAAACCCCAGATATTATTATTATTAAACTATACGTGTCTATGCTGTGGTTTATCCTCTCGCCCACTCACTTTCATCCTTCTTACCCACACGTTACTCCTCCCTACCCTCAGTTCCGTTCCTCACCCCTTGCTATATTTTATTGTACATGGCTCTTTTATACATGGTTTTGCCTGCGTCACGCCATACATATCCATGCTTGGCTTTACCTTTTCCACTCCTGCTTTCTCTCCTCCTCACCCTCAAATCTCTACCTTCTCCTTTTCTATACTGCAGCATACATGGCTATGCTATACATGGCTATTCTACACATGGTTTCTCCGGCATGAGCCCAAGCGGCTAGAGACGACCGCAGACAGCCAGGACCCTTGAAGCTCCGCAACTAATAAAACATCATAACCGTTAAAGAATATGGAGAAAAGGAGAATGCGGCAGGGGGCAACTTGTCTCCCCCTTTCGTCCCCCGATATCGCACCTCCAAGTATTCCATAATTGTTGGGCTTTAACATCGCAAAACCACGATTTGATTATGAGAGACGCCGTAGTGGAGAGCTGCGGAAATTTTGACCGCCTGGTGTTATTTAACGTGCATTTAATCACATGGGCCTCAAACATTGTCGTCTACATCAAAAATGCGACCGCCGCGGCCGGGATTTGGTCCTGCGACCTGGTGGTCAGCAGTTGAGCACCATAGCCACTAAACCACCGTGACGGTCTAAATACTCCAATTTTTCTGCACACAATACGAACAACCGTGTGTTCCAGCGCCTTAAAATGCATCGACATCATTCGCTCGAGCATATACACCGGGAATTTTATTCGGTACTGGTATCAACGGTCCTGGTGACAGTAGCAACGTCGTACAACGAGCACATCGTAAAAACGGCGAGTCACAGATTGCCACAGTTATCACAATTACGCACAGTTACCCACATTTACGCCCTTACAGTTATCCTTTGTCATATTCAACTATTAGTCACTACACCAGTTCACGGATAAGTCTTAGGGAAAACAAACAGAAAAAAAGCCGCACCTCCCCGAAGGGGATCGCGAGGAAATGCGAATTCATTTGGGTGCATCCGATGAGTGTGCGATTTATTAATGAAGAGAGACGAGATTGTACACGTAGAGGCGTAATGCTCGAGTTGCATTGTGTTACACTTCGTTCTAGTGGTATCGTTGCCGCGAGAGCTTCGACTTCACCGACTTCCATCTCTATCAAGACAAGAAAGAGCGCGCTTCCTGCATGATATAAATAGGTCAGAGCGCGGAGAGGAGGAGCGCCCGAGCTCTCTCTTCGCCGAGCGAGCTCCGCGATGCGAGCGCCCTCACCGGGTACACTCCTCCTCTCCCTTACCCTCCTCTGCTCCGCGTTGCGAGCGCCATCACACGCCCGCGCGCACTTCCTCTCCCTTACCCTCCGCCGCTCACCACCTCCTCCGGTTGCTAGGCGCGGCGCAGCTGTTGCTAGGAGGGAGGAGGAGCGCGCGCGAAGAGATAACACCTGTGCGCACGCCGGCCAGGGACGCAGGACAACCCCCGACTAAGAAATGCATTCGCATTTAAAAACTTACGATCGTAACTTACATTAACTGGCAGCTGCTGACACCTCTGTATTCGAGCATGTGGCGAACACTTGTGACGATGCCTCACTTTGCGCACAATCGGTTTCAAATGAACTGAACATTTATTTCATAGACGTAGCAGCACACTTATCGAAGCTACGCACGTACGGGTAGTGAATGGAGGCAAGTTCTTTAATACCACACCTAGAATAAGTGATCCTGAAAAGCCTCTGTGTTGAATCTGGTTTCGTTTCAGAGTGCGCCTGTTTATCTAAATAGATTTGCTTGAAACCTACAGAACAGAAAAAGCTGCTGAAAACAAATCAAGCTTCTGTTTTATCATTTATCAAATGACCACGAGATAAGTAAAACAGTTGGAATGATGCCGTTAAGTGTCTGCTATGAACTCCTCATCAAGCAAGCGGAAGCTTCCATTAAGACAGGCACGGATAACATACCTATGACTGAATGAATGAATGAAAAATCTGCACAGAATCTCATTTTGGAGTTGTCTGATGGATGCACAAGCGTATGCTCCATCTCACAAGCTGGTTTCAGCAGGGTGGAAGCTACGAGCTGTAAGCAAGTCACGTGCTTGCGCAGCAAAACATAGTTCTGTTTGTTAATGCATTATAATTGGAGGAGGTTAAGGAAACTGCGTTTGATTAGCACGCGGTATGTCACAGCAATACATGATATGCTAAAGACGATTCATGTACGAGTCGTCCACATTTAAGCTGAACACCTGATTAGTATTCAAGACCTCATTGAAGCTGTTGGTTAATACATATTTCGGAAAATCATTACTGTGTTTGTCGACACCATGATTAGACGTTCTATAACAGGCATTGCACTCGTGAAGTATAAGAAACGTTCTAGTTTTACCGGTTTGAATACTATTGAGGTGTTCAGCTTAGATGTGGTCGACCCTGTACGTCATAAGCATTTATTTATTTTACCGGGTACTGCCAATAACTCTGATGACAAACCAACACGGCAGCGCCCATGCATCCGCGATCGCCCGCTTCGATCCGAAATCGCGCTTGACACTTGGCCACTCTCCTCACAGCAATAAATAAACGGTGAAATTCGCTATCGCTTTGTGTCACCTCAGGCTGACGACAAAGTATCAGGTGCGTTTCTTCCTTATCATTGAGTCTAGCTGTTTGTTCAGCCACGCCTGCTAAGCCTTGCACCCCAGGATATGAAAATAAATCTTAGAAACAGTGCAAAACAGACGGGAATACATTGCGGTCGAAGCGTCAGGACGCAAATATAGCACGAGCACAAGCGTCAGCATTGAAATTACGGGCCACACAGCTGACGACGGTGGATTCATAATTTCGAGGCGCAAGGAACAAGCGTCGATGTGTGCTGACACGATTTTCTTTTTCCGGCGCTACCGTTGCTGCCCGCCGCTGAGAGCGTTGGTTGCTGCCGTGGGCTCACTCTACTCAGCCAGCGCGTTTGCGCGGACGCTATGGGGACGCCAAGCAGACGACGCGGCGCGCATGAATGCACCGTCAGTTGCTTTCGCTCTTCCTATCGGCCAAGAAGTCCCGTAGTTTCCACAGTGCTGCAACCAGCTATGAGATAGAGTATAGATTGCTTTCGTAGTTTGCAGCTTTCGCTAGAGCATCGTTTTCGGGCGGCATCAGCAAGGCGTCTCTCACCTTCTTC
The DNA here is from genome assembly GCF_013339695.2 of Rhipicephalus sanguineus. Classification (NCBI taxonomy): domain Eukaryota; kingdom Metazoa; phylum Arthropoda; class Arachnida; order Ixodida; family Ixodidae; genus Rhipicephalus; species Rhipicephalus sanguineus. The sequence goes on along the minus strand of NW_023615508.1, from coordinate 26,655 downwards.
CTAGCGTTCCTCAGCGTCATGAACGGCCCCACAGCAGCCGCATTCCGCGAACACCGAAACCCGCGTTTGGCATTACCTTTTCGCAAATTCTAAATTCTACTGTTGTGTTTATTCCTCCATGGCGTCATTGCAGCCTGTCTGCGAGGGGGCGTTTATTCCATTACTACGATATTCAACGAAGCCTTCATGGCATGTGTTCTCTCTTGCATTTAGTTTGCACAGCGTGTACAACGCACTCATAAATTTCAGATATATTCCCGATTTGCAAGAGTAGATGGCAGACGGCCATTGTGAGCCCTACGCTCGGTAAGCGCATGTATATATTGGCCAATGTATGCACATTATCGTGATGTGCTTAACATACGAAAGCCTGTACTTCAGTGGGTGGCCAGGGTGTAATCCTGGGCAGTGCTCAAGGACTTTGAAAAATGACGAAGCCACGCTATAATAACAGACCGCCACTGATTTGTATTTTGTGGGTGCTTCTTGTTTTTCTTAAAGTTTGTGTGGTTATGCATCTCTGTCATCGGTATTCTCTGTCATCGGAAAGTTAGGATTATAAATCAATGTGGCGCAAATTTTATCATTTGTTGGCATTACGTTAAGTTATAGCCACAGGGGGGTCCACTCTGCTGTGTTTGATTACATAGACGGAAGAAGAAGATTACCATGCTAGTGTATATTAGCCTATTTTCACTATTAATTACAACCCGTTCTTCCATCCGTCAAACTTCGCATCTGAAAGTCTGACTGTTTAGCTTATGCAATTTTAAAGTTATAGCTATGTTTTTTTTCCCTTTTAGTCTAAACTTACAGCGTTTGTCTCTAGATTCATAAGTGTTTAACACAAAGATCCTGCCGCGCGGTTCTTGGCACATCCCTCTTTGTGGGTCATAATCAGCAAGAGGTCATCATCATCATCGTCAAGTGCACTCTTAAAAGAAGGGTGTCTGTACTGACTACCTTTGGGTGGTAATCGCCTCGCTACACATATGATGACCTTTTGGGGTGTCAAACGACTCCCTTCGTTCTTCAGACCAACGACTCCCTTCTTCGCAAGCAGAGAGAGAGTATGTATTACTCCCAACGCAGGAGTCTACGCGACTACCTTTTATTTCCCGCTAGTACCTATAGGTAGTCAGGGTGACCCCTTTGCCATGGTAACGCTGACCCCCACTGGAGCGTTCCTTTGACTCCGTTGTCCTTAAGGACAGTGGTGTACATGACTCCCCTGGCAAGAGTCAGTGTGACCACTTCGTGGTACTCAATGAGACACTCTGCAACAAATATAGCGTTTATTTTTCTTCTTGGTCGATATTGATGAAACTTGCCGAGTTTAGGTTTACTTATGTGGCGATTTCAAATATGCAATTATCTGGAAGAAAACGCAGTTTTGACACAAAAATTTCATGTGTCTTGATGAGCAAGCCTTTCCAAACTTGGAGTTACAAAGTAAATCGACATATCGCTATAGTTAGGGGATAAAAACTGTATGCAATAGTTTTAAAGGAGTTTACTGCGCTGTTCTGGCATAATCATGAACCCACTAGCCCACATATGAACTCGCGTTTTAAACCCATTTGAGTTAAAAGTTAAGTAATATTGAACTCTCGTGAGCGAATCACCAGCTAGACATACACTTACTGGTCAATGTTCAGCATACTATGACTATTCTTAAGTGGGTTTAGAACATGCATTCTGGTTATGTTGCATACAGTTCCCATTTCATATTATTGTGATATGCTTGCTTTGTAACTCGTGCAGGCCTAACATGGCACATGAAATGTTTGATATACTTAATTAACACGACATATAATAGCAAAAAATATTTGCATTTTCAAAATCAGCGTACAAATACACATAAACTAAACAAGTTTTATAGAGATTGATCAAGAATTTCAAAAGAACTTCAAATCAGAGCGAACACCATTAGGGTTTTTATCTGACAATCGACGAAAGTTGGTGCCGCTACCTCTTGTTACTCAACAAGGCACTTCCACCAGGTTTACTCAAACAGGAACACTGTGGTGGATGCATGACAGCCGCAACAAGTTTTTGTAGCAACTTTACAGTGGTGCACTCGATTCCTCTGGGGGAAATAAAATACTACTCGAAGTTTATATAGATGAGTCTCAGAACAATTGCCGCTCGCGTAAAACAACAAAAATGTTTATTCTAGAAGAAAGTAAGCCATGCAACACGGAAACAGAAGAGATGCGGACAGCTCAAACGCTAGCGTTTGGTTTGTCTGTGTCTTTTCTCTTTCACGTCTGCATGCCTTCATCCTACAATGAATTGCTATAAACAAACTGAAATTTCTGTGATTCGTAAAATTATTCTCTGAATCGGTTTTAAACACTTCATGCCATTTCATACATGTTCACATTGTAATGACAACCTACTGTTTTATCAGTAAGCACCTAAACTATAGGCACAACATCCTGCGAATAATGCGTAGTCCTTAGCCACGTTAAACTAAGCATTGTTAAACTAAGCATTTTATATATATATATATATATATATATATATATATATATATATATATATATATATATGTTTGACATTTTTGAGCGCGCAAAAGAACAGGGACGAAAAACGACACGGACACAGCGCTGACTTCCAACATATGCTTTATTTTCTACAGTGGTACATATATATATATATATATATATAGACAACAAAAAGCAACGCACGCAGGCGCATTGTACAGGAAGGCTTCATGTAAAACCACAAATAAGTATGCATGATAAGCAATCAAAGGTAGCCGAAAACTACGGAGTGAAAGTGGTGTTTTCAGCCCATAACAAAATAGGAAAGGTGTGTGCCAAGGTGAAAAAGATGTTCGAATGCAAGGAACGAACAAAAAAAGAATGCAATATCAAACATCCGAGCAAGAACCAGTTTGTGGAATGCGCGACTAATGCGGTGTATAACATTCCTTTGACGTGTGGTCATGCGTACGTGGGGCAGACTGGACGTTGCTGCAACACTAGACTAAGGGAGCATTTGTCCAGCCTCAAAGGTCGCCCTAGTACGCATAAGGCCATGCACTGTAAAGAATGTGGCTGCATACCTCAGCCTGGAGGCACTGGCATTCTGTTCAAACACCAGAACAAGACTGCGAGGGAAATAGTTGAGGCGCTTTGGATTAATAGACGAGAAGACAAGTGCATCAGCCATCCGTCTGTTGCTTTATTAGATAAGGAGATGTCGCTGCTGTCCGCGTATCTTTAATGACGTTCCCTTTTCATTTTGTCGATGTAGGTGCTTCGTGTGTGTGTGTGGACGCAATGATCTCGGGAATTGTGGTCTATTGATTGTTGTATGCGCGGATGGTGTGTGCTCTCTGGCGGAAGCGCGCAGATCACGATGGGCTTTTAAGCAAACGTTTTTTTCAAAAATAAATCAGTTGTTAGATTGCGCTTGTCCGTGTGTCTCCTTTCTTCGTCCCCGTTTGTTTTCGCGCAAGTACTACAATGAAGTCGCTTCTCTGTTACGTAAGCTCGGAGCTACACGTGAAAAGAAGGTGATGATAGTTTAATGAAGGTGGGCCGAAGCAGAATGTGATCAGGAAAATCTGCAAGCATTCAGAAATACACAAGTAAACAGCTTATTATTTGGGTGCGATGTGTGGTACTTATCTGTAAACATAGAAAGAAAAGGTTGATATTACTGCCGTTTCGGTTGCGCGCATCTCGAAAGAAACAAATGAGCACCAAACGCCACATGCAAAGGTAAGGCGATCCGCTGGCGCAAGTTAGATGACTTGCCACTTTTCACGAAAAGGTACGACTACGACGCGCCGTCATTCAAATTTCGTCACTCCCTTGTCGCGGGCAGCTCCGGTCTGACGTAACAGAAAAACCGCGTTTTCTGTGCGCCGGACACGATCAGTTTTGATTTAGCCCTTAAAATTTCACAATAAATATCTCCAGTTATGTAAAACTTTCATGATTTCTGAAAAATGGGTATACCATAAAGTGGCACGCACTACAGATTTCTAATATAAACAACTGCCCTCAAGTCAATAAATAAAAATTAGTTAACGGGTTTTTGTTAATTAGTCCCGTCAACGCATTTTTTGTTGCGGCAGAATATTTCCGCCTCGAACTAGAGTACTACTGGAGCGTGACTGTCATAGAATTTTTTTATAAAAGATATGTACTGTCTGAAAAAAAATCACCCTGTATAGCATGGCAGCAGTATTTTAATAATAATAATAATTGTTGGGGTTTGACGTCCCAAAACCACGATAAGATTATGAGAGACGCCGTAGTGGAGGGCTTCGGAAGTTTCGACCACCTGGAGTTCTTTAACGTGCACCTAAATCTAAGCACACGGGTCTAAACCATTTTCGCCTCCATCGAAAATGCGGCCGCGGCGGCCAGGATTCGATCCCGCAACCTGCGGGTCAGCAGTAGAGCACCATAACCACTAGACTAGCAGTATTTTAACGAAGACCTGTAGGTCGCGGGATCGAGTCCCAGCCTCGGCGGCTGCATTTTCGTTGGAGGCGAAAATGTTTGAGGCCCGTGTACTTAGATTTAGCTGCACGTTAAAGAACCGCAGGTAGTCGAAATTTCCAGAGCCCTCTACTACGGCGTCTCTCAATCATATCGTGGTTTTAAGATGTTAAACGCCAAATGTTATTATTAGTTTAACGAAGAAAACGGCAAAATGTGTATACAGCTACACGAAATATGGCGAATGTACGACAAGACTAGGCTTGCCTTCACTGCCTTCTTTCTGTCGCATCATTGTGAGCGTGCCCTTCTAGTGCCTGGCTTCAGAACAGCTGCACGAAGGTGCAGCTATTCTAAAGGCCTAATGTGCCATTTTTTCTTCATATCTATATCAACAAGCAAAGGTCTCGTTTTTCCATTTGTCTGGAAGAACAACCCACCAGCCAGCGTTGACCAGTATTCGCGGCGAGATCGGGCTACAGGTGGCAGCACCGTCGCCGCGCTAGTGTGGATAGGCGGTTGTCGGCGCGTATACAAACGTGCACAACAGCGCTTCGTAGTGAGCGATGTGACCCGATTTCCGGCAAACAGAATGCGTTGACTGCAGCTTTGTGGTAATATGTGCGCTCTTCATTCCCGAATTAATGCACGAAGCGCGCCGAGCGTTACAATTAGTTGTGAGAAGCGTATTCTGCCAACGAACGGGTTGCTCGCCTTCGGCGACAGTCGGCGTTTTTGCAATGGGTGACGCTATCTTGTTGTTTTATTTGTACATGTTTAGCATGTGTTCCACCTAATACGCACTGCTGTATAGCGCGACTGAATTAACTATTTACTTCTTGTTCATTTGGATGTCCCTCAACAAAAAGAAAGCCCGTATTCCTGCGCAATGAGTTGAAATAGCACTTTGTGCAGTGCGTGCTCAAATATTCATTCGCATTTCTTATTCAGTTCTTTATGAAATGCAGGACAGTTTATAGGTTTACTGAGGAAAGCTACGTGGCTGACAGCGCTTTAGCGCTACGGAGAAGTTTAACACGCACACGCTTGTTTTTATTCCAGTATAACAGTACACAAAGGTAACTGTACAGCACGGAAATTTCTTCGATTGATTACTTGCACGACAGTAATGGAACAAAACAAAGGTCCGGTTATTTCACGGGACCAAAGTACGTTTTTTCATACGAATAATGTCCGCTGCCTTCCGTCAATCTAAACAACGCAACACAAACGCTCAAGATAATGTAAAGAAAAAAAGATGTGGCTTCGCGTGAAATTACTACGACATAAATGTAAACTGCGCCGTTTGTATTAATTTTGACAATCAGCGCTCTTTAACGCGCACCTTAATCTAAGTACACGGACGTTTTTGCATAAATTTCGCCACAAGTTAAAATTGCGCAAGGCAACTCAGTTTTGCGATTTCCGTGTGATTTCATTTTCTGTTCTTTTTAGGGGACAATTTAAGTACCGAAGCGTCAGACGTGACTTAACAGAAATATTTCTCTCTAGCGAGGACCGTACACAACTAAAGCTCGTCGCGTAACATAAAAACAACACCTAACCACAACGCTCAAGTACATGCGAGCTTTTTTTTACCACCACGCCGCTAAAAGGCTATATTCACATGAGATTTAATACTTCTCATCATTAGGGCAACGCCAAGTGCACTTTGCAGTGCGCTTGAACCACTGAGCGGCACCTACACTCATATGACTCTCGTGAACGGAGGGTACGACGACTACACACAGCACTCTCGACAAGTGCACTCTCTGATGTTATTACAGTACATATACAGCCGATCAAGGCTATATGCTTCTTTACATCGTGTTAGGCATACGTACGAGTGGTTAAAGTTGCACAAACGCAACGGAACAAACCGCCTTTTGAGGATCTGCATGACGTACGCGCACATGCAAACACAACGGGGCTAGCAGACGACGCACGGAGCAATCCACACTAGGCGCGGTTCAGCCAGAAGCCGCTAGGCGGCGACTCCGCTCGATCTCGCGGCCAATAGAGGGTTGGGAGCAAACTCGGGCAAACTGTGCAGCACAAACATCACCTCAAACCTCAAACAATTGAGGTGATGAGAAGCGGTCAAACAAAAAGGAACAGTGCTGAAGTGACTTATATACATATTAAAAACAACAGCTGATTATGGCACGAAATTGGGACAATTAAGGTGCATTGTAAAAGAATGTCAAATGAGGTACCCTGCTGTAAAAAGTGCTAAATATTCATTGCAGACTATGGCGAATAGAATTCAAATAGGATACAGCGAGTGTTTCGAGGTATAATGACGAAGTAATAATTGCTAGAGATTTATGAGCGAAAAGCACAATGCGATTAAGCGGTGCTACATAGTGGGCGATCACGGATTAATTTCAACTACCTGGAGTTCTTCAACGTGCACAAATCAAAGGGCATGGGAGTTTCTGTATCTCGCCCCCTTCTAAATGCAGCTGCCGGGGTCAGGAATAGAACCCGTATCCTTGGGCTTCGCAGCGTAACGCTTCCAAGTCCATTTTAAAGGATTTTTGTCCACTGCCCACAACATCACTGTAGACTATTTTTGTGTTGAAAATAATAACGAACTGAACCACGGCTGGTATAACAAAGGCATCCAATATCCACGCAACACAGCGTTTGAGCAGTATGTTTACTGCCGTTATTACTAGCCTGTGTTGTGTTTACTATTAGGTACTAGCACCACACCACATTAGACAAAGCAAGTATCACAGGAGGATGAGGTTATGCTAGTATGCAGTTTGTGGACAAAAAAAAAACTACAACTTTGAAGTGAACTCACATTTACCTTTGTTGCATGATAATTTTTAGCATCATAAGATTAAGTCACCACTGTTTCAATTAAATGAAACCGTGCTACAAAAGCTATTGCATTAAAGTTTTATAGCAGTTACGCACGCACGCACGCACGCACGCACGCACGCACACACACACACACACACACACACACACACACACACACACACACACACAAACAAACAAACAAGCAAACACGGCGAGAAGTTCGAATATGCAGCGAATAAATACGTATTAAACGTGTTTCAACGTCTGCATAGCAAAGGAAAGAAACAGTAAATTCTAGAGTTTCACGAGCCAAAATCATGATCTGGATATCAGGCATGTTCGGGCCGGGTGCATTAGATTGATTTTGATCAGCTGAGCTTACTTACCCTTCAAATATATATCGGTGCAACGTTGCTCTACGTGTCACCACACTCGACTTGCAACCGAGATTTGAACTCGCAATTGCATGTTTTTCTGGCATGTATGGAATAAGGAAACACGATATTGGCGCGCACCACTCCGTTTTACCCGCTACTGGATAGTCCAGTGCGGTTTTCGTCGTTGCCAAGCCATTGAAACACGATAGCAAAATCCGTGCAACTGGAACATCAGAAAGACAAGTGGCAAAGCTACGTGTGAAGCGAATAAAAGAGTTGTAGGCAGAAGCCGGCAGAACTCACCTGAAATCTATAACGACCGTAGGAGCGTCGTCCACAGGCTTCGTCTGTGGGTGCCACTGGGATCCGTCATGCGCTGCCATCTTGCTCAGGCAAGTTCACGACGAAACGAAGCTTACTGCAGGGACTTCTCCGTCCGGAGGCTGCTTTTCCCAAACACTGAGTGACACTGCTTCAGCCAGTCACGGCAAGCGTGAGCCGACGACACGATATTACGCCACGAATGCATAGCACGGAAGGAAAGTCACGCAAAACGATCAGCCAGACACGGCAAGAGCGAGCCGACGATACGATACTACGCCACGAATGCATAGCACGAAGAAAGTCACGCAAAACAATCACTTGCAATCACGCCTGACGACACAGATTATTCTGGCGGACTAAAGAACGACCACAACGAGACGGATCACGAACAATGCCGTCTAACGACGCCAGGCCAAAATGGCTGTCTCGTATTGATGGCTTCGGCTTTGGATTAAAGTAGCCTCCACGAACGCCTACATGGTTTCGGTTTTGTTTTGGTGCTATAGAGCACACATCCATGCATAGTTAAAGCTCTATTGAATAATATCAGGGTGGAGGAGGCGAAGCGTGCCCTGTGTGTGTCTGTAAGGGCTGTACGGTGGGAGGGGGCGCAGGTGAACGTGCATCCCCTGCTCTAGGGGCTAGGGAGAGTGCGGTGAGGCCGTGTGTGCGTGCCTAGTGCTCAACGTTTGCTGAGCGATTTGGTGGCCCGCGCAGATTATCGTGAAGATATAGTTTAGCTGTGGCGGGCAGAAATGATGACCACGCGCGCTATAATTCTGGTAGTATTGTCGCTCTTTAGGAGACGCGGTAAAGCGTCGCCTTGATAACCGGTCTGCGCTGTTATCATGCCAGCTTTGCGGCACATGTTTTTACGGCCGTCGAGTTAGATGTGTTCCCGATCGCCAGTGCGTTCAACACCATGCACGTCCATTTCACTAATAAATGTATGTTTTCTACCATACATGCTGTCGTAGGAATCTACAAACCTCGCTTGCAGACGTGCGAAGATTCGCAAATTTGTGAGCGCTGCCATTGTTAAACGTTGTCATAACTCTCAATGATTCGCTTGGGGGCAAGATTTTTTAAGAACCCTGTTTACTTGTAGACGTTTTCGAAGCGCCGTTTCAGCAATATCGTAACTGAAGCCATAACACAATACGTGCGTAATTCCACATTTTACGATCCCATGCTATATATTCTCAACCAAAATTTTTCGGTATACCACAAGCCAAAGCAGCGAACTGTATCTTGGTCGCAGCCAGTGAAGCTTTCTTTAAAAAAAAACCCACCCTGTATATGCAGAACCATCACTGACTCCCTTGGAGCAAGGGAGTCATCTATTTCATTCAGGAGCGTCGACCAGAGCATTGTGACTCCCCTTAGAAAAAAAGGTGGTCATCGGCTGCCACAAAGAGAGTCAAGCAGACGTGACTCCCTTTTGACTCTCTTTTTTTAAGAGTGTGGTGGCAATGAGTAAAGGTGTGTCGCATCAGCAACGAAAACGTTGTTCTTCAATTTGCAGAGACACTTCGGTTGAAACGGTTATGAACTGACTGTCTTATTTTCAAACAGGAAGATATTCAGCGTGCATTCCTTCACTGCTGCGATGGAGTGTATTTGCGGGACATTCTTCAGTGTACAATAAAACAGGAGCTGCCAATCGATCTATATGGTATCAAGTATTTGGCAGTGAAGAGCAATGATGGTATACCATGGAATGCTTAATTATGCTTACGGGCCTCTATTGCTTATGGCGCTCCAGAATGGCATGATACAATTTTCATCTCTGTGCCCTGGAACACGCATGTTCTTTCGCCAGTGTATGGTATGATATATTGTGCCACTTCAAGCTCAAGTATGGCACGAAAGGCTCGAACCTCTGGCTGTATGTGACGTGCCGTTGTGGCCGTCGGAATCTATAGGTTCTGAGGGGGCGTAAGAAAGACGACCGAACACATTGGAGACCAGGAAGGCATTGCCAGACCCTTTTCTTTATTCTTCGAAGCTGCCCGAGCGCGCGGGAGCTCGGCGTCGATCTTCTTCGTTCCGAGCGTAAAAAGTGGGCCCATGTTCTCCCATATGTTGTATTCTGCTACGACCAAGGGGTTACAACACGGGGTACCAAGACACGGTTCGCCAAACTCCATTCTTCTTGGTGTACGGTAGGGATCCGGTGCTGCCGTTAGATGTTACATACAGCCACCGAGAACTTGAAGAGCTCAAAGAAGAATCTAGCTATTTCGCGTTAGTGCGCGAACGACTGCAAAAAGCCAGGGAGCTCGTGGCCGCGCACATCCGACTGGCTCGAGAAAAACAGAAGGAGCACTTCGACAAGCACCACAAGGACGTTGTGTTTGAAAGAGGGCAAATGGTGCTTCTCAAGGCTCCACCATCCGGTGTGAAATCCACAACTTACATTGGTCCTCACAAGATACTGAACAGACTGTCTCCCGTGAATTACGAGATCGAACTCACAGACAACATGGGAAGTGACATAGTGCACGTAGAAAAACTGAGACCCTATCTGAGCCCCATTGCTCACATTCAGCAACCTCATGCTTCGGACTAGAGCGTAGATGTGAGCAATGGGGCATGGATTGCGATGTAACGTCTAAGCAGCGAATGTTCGGAGCAACGTAACGCGCTGGAGAGTCTTGTACAAACTTAGCATACCGAAAGTTGGACCTCATGCAACAGTGAAACTATCCCGTACTTCAACCAGAAATGTGTCAAGTGCGCATGGCTACACTGTCACTTAAGGCAAAGAAGCACTTTTTTGCGATAGTAATTATATGGACAGTCTCGGCTGGAAAATGTCCGTCTATGTATGTCCGTCACCGTATATGTATAAGTATATATATATATACAAAAGCCACAAACAAAAATAATTCAGGCATACTTTCCGACGCGCGGAATCGAACGGGCGACCTCTCGCGTTGCAGCCCGCCGAGTTTGACGTTAGGCCACGACAGCACAGTGCCTGCTAACGGCGAGCTATTTATACACACCATGTACTTCAGCATGCTTTCTTAGTTACCACATAGATGGCGCGATGTGCGCGCGTGTGGTAGAGAAGCGTGTGGCGCGCTTTAAAGATCGTCGCCCCGCTCCTGCGAATGCCGTTGCTCTTCGTCCTACAGGGCGTGGTCGCTTGCATGCGCCTATCTCGAGGAAAGAAGGGGCAGCCAGTGGGGTGCTTCGCTTCGCTCGCTGCAGCGGCGGCGTTTGCGAAAGGAGCGCGCTGTTTTGACAAGACATTCAGGCAGTTAGACGATATGATAAGTTCCTTTCTGCGCATCGACCACATCAGCAATTCTGAAGAAAGCGTTCACACTGCGGATCCAGAGGAACGCGAGAGTCCATCCACAACGCTACAGCTTTTTGCTGGCTGCTTCGCATTGCATCGATTCCCACATTGCGTGGGATCTGCCGGATTTTTTATATATCGGACTGCTTAAGTTAGTTTTCTTCTGTTTCACCAATATTCTGTTTGTGTTACGTGATGCATTACGTCGGGACGACTAGTTTCAAAACCCGGGCCTGTCACGAGCGATAGCAGACGACGCTCGGGTTGTGTATCGCGCTGTCGCGCGAAGAAAACGAAGATCGACGCCGAGCTCGCGCGCGCTCGGGCAGCATCGAAAAATAAAGAAAAGGTTTTGACAGCCCCTTCCTTGTCTCCAATGTGTTCGGTCGTCTTTCTTACGCCGCCTCGGAACCCATAGATTCCGACGGCCACCACGGCACGTCACACTGTATACGAGGAGTTTCGAATCAACCGTCTTGAATGTGTAAAAGATGAACATTGTTTCTGAGGAAATGGTTATAATCAAACGCTACCCTTTCTTGTTTATATTAATTGCGGTGTTTGTAGGTGTACATGATATGTATGATACCGGTAACACAAAAAGAGTGTTTCGCCCATTAAGGCCAATCTTCGGCGCGTGAAGTCCTGAGTTCGAAACCCAGCAGCACATAGTAAATTTGTTTTAATTTATTTATTTTTATAGCGACAAACGTCAAGAAAATACATTTCAAAATGTTAACAGCGCAAGAACAATTAGGAAGGGACGAGACAACAAAGGTAAAGAGCAGCGCTCTTTACCTTTGTTGCCTCGTCCCTTCCTAATCGTTCTTGCGCTGTTAACATTTTGAAATGAATCCACACCAACTTGGGCAAGCGTCAACCCTCGTCAAGAAAATAAATTCAGGAATCACAAGAAAGTAAACTTTCTTGACGTCTCAGAGTCTGAACCCAGGCTTTGACCACGGTTATATGCAATCAATTTCGGAAGCCCTTGATGTAATGCAAACTGCGCTCGGAACGCAGGGTTTGGCGTTTCCGCCCAAAAATCAAGGTGTGCTGTATTGGCTAACAAGGCAAGGCGCAGAAAGATCATGCAGTGGCCTTTTACATTTACTCTTAATGAGTGAGAATTCTTGAGGCCTTGGAGGTCCGCATACAGGGCCCTAATTTTCACCGGTCAGTAACGGTGCGCACTTGTTCACAAGGTCAGACAGAGTTCAACAAAAGACTTCATCTGATTCGCTGCATTGCATCAAAATCAGCTGGAGCTCGCACTGACGTAGCTCGGCGGTTTGTGCGCACGGTTTCGCAGCCAAGGATTTTTTATCTTGCGCAAATTCGATGGTTGACTGGAACAGCTAGGACAGTTGCAGACCATTGACCATGACGCAATGCACAATAAAAGCGTTAGCCCGCATCACTCCGATATCAACTTTACAGGAACATTCCCAGCTCATCACAACTGCAGAGCTAATTTCACACAGAGAAAAAGCACGTGAAATTAAGAAGCAACTTCTTCCACTTGTTGCTACGTCGCATGCTCACTTTCAACGTGGATCTTACATTGACAACCAGCCAGATGCAATTCCTACCTGAAAAGTGACAACTATCACAACTAAGAAGACAACAAAATTATGACGCAGCGATACAGAAGGTATTATTGACGAACGTACTATCACCGAAGCATCATGCACTGATACGTGCACAGTCTATACAGATGCCCCTATCCTGCAAGGTGGCGGGAGCACATCATTCTTGAGAACTACGCACAATTTCATCAGTGGTTACCATCGTGTTTTATTTATGGAAGCCAGTATTCTAATGACGGAACTTCAAGCCATCCATGACGCAGCGCAATGCAACCTCTAAGCTGCCTGCAATCAAGCAACTTCGTATCTTCACTAATTCTTCAGCGGTTATCCAGGAACTCAAGAAAGTTCGCAAGGCGATGAAAATATGCCAGGCCATATACACCATGAATCGTAATGCAGCTACTTGAATCAAGGTACACTGGATTCCAGGCCATGCTGCGAAGCCTCACAATATTGCTGCTGGCCAGCAGGCGCACTGCCCTCCTAATACAGATCTTCTATGCCTCCCCCCTTCCACTTCAACCCCTAAACTTACATCCCGCAAAAATGCTCCTCGGCAGGGTACACGCGCTCTTATCCCACCGTGTCTGCTCCCTCCCCCTTCACCTGACTAGGGCGGAAGAAGTAGTCCTCGACGCTGTCCGCGAAGCAGTGTTCGAGAAGCTTCCGATTGTAGCAGATCGTTTTGTTAAGATTGCGCGCCGCACGCGAACGTTCCAGCTTTGTCTAGAGATAACGCCGCCACCAGCGATATCGCTGGAAAGTTCGATAGCGCCTGTATGAAAGCCGACGTGCTTGACCACTTGTCAGTTGATCGACGGTCGACGCTCTGTTCGCCGCTATCAGTTTATTGCTGTAGCTGGAGTTTCATTTTCCCGGCCACAAGTTCGGCCTAATAAAGAGTTTCATCTCGGACGTGCTGACTGCTGCCTTCGTCGACGTCACGACCGCGTGACAATATGGTTGCTGGCATGCTAGCTTGACAAAAATTGGAGGTGTAAATAGAGTAAAATAAATAGCAATATCGAAATCCACCGTATTTCCCTTCACACCCAGTAAGCCTGATGTCCTATATATAGGACATGGCGCTATTTTGATCATACACTGATGGGATGCTCAGAAAAGATTATATCCGTGCTCTTGAGGTGATAAAAAAGCAATATCAACAAGCAAAAAAAGATCTACCCATTAAAAAAAAACTCAGAGCTGAAAGGGTTAATGCTCTTGTGTTAATTTAACGCAAGTTAGTAGAGAGCAGGGGTTGCTGATGATTGCAGAGCGAGAACTGCAAAATTTTAACGTATATCATTTTTATATCCTTGCTTTAATTCATAACGCCGTCATAAAGGAAGCCCAGCAAACCAGCCTTATTATTGAGCTCTGACGTCGCGCATTTTTTGAAAATGAGCGTGCCTGCTCTCAGTTGTATCAACAGTTCGCGAGATTTACGCTTTCTGGTAACCATAATGTTTACTGAAAAAATACGCACTTTTTTAAAGCATCTTTTTCAGAACTGTTCACTTCTGGTAGAATATTGATCTTGATTCGTTGGAAGCTCACGCAGTATTGGCCGCGAGATTGAGCAGTGTCGGCACCTAGCAGCGAGCGCACGAAACCCCACGGTGTAGATGGCTCCTTGCGTCGTCTGCTAGCCACACCGTGTTCGCATGTGTGCGTACGTACACGCACGTTCTCAGCTTATTCGTTGTGCTAGCTCAGTATCAAAATGCTTGTGCGTATTCCTACACGATATACATAAGCCTTTCGTCTTAAAGGGGCCCTGCAACACTTTTTGAGCAGGGTCAAAAAGCGCTGCCAATCGGTAGTCGAGGCTCCCGAGAACACGCGAGCCAAATATTATAGCGAAGCGAGCGGCCTGGAATTTACAATAAATTCTCAAAGTCAGCTGAAAATCGCTCCCTCTTCTCTCGACAAATGATGTATTAGTCCGCAATATATGACGCGATTGTCGGCAGTTCCACCATTGGCTGATGTTTTAATCACGATAACACCCTCATTATTACCTTAGTTGTTAATTTTGAGTTCAGTAAGTAGATAATATGTATGTTTATATTGTGTTATGCCGTTAAAACACCGAACAAACATTAATATTAGCACTTCCGGTCTCACCGACAGCTCGTCTGCTCGTAGTTGCGTGGTTGCGTTTTCTTCACCATGTGCAGTGCCGAAATCGTGAATATTTCTGTGCTTTTGACCATCACTGATTGCCGTTGAGAGTGGCAGCCGTTCGAGTGTTGCCTCGTCAGCTGGAAACTGCATCGTCGGCACGTTCTCACGACCGACCGAGGCAGCGGTGCAGCCTTTCTCCGATAACAGTGCTGGCGCCGGCTAGTTTAGGATACCTGTGTTCGCTGTATGGCGAGTCCCGTTCGCTGTCTGTTCAGTATGTGTCGAGCCGTACCTCGGCGTATCCTCCCCGTAGTCTCAGGTTCCCGAGAAACCGCGACACAGCAACCAAGCAGATTCGCATTTTCACGGTAGCTGCAGACAGCCGAGGGGTGGGTCCGCGCCGGCCCGATGCCCCACGATCCTTTCTTCTAGTCTGTAGTTCTTTGTTGTCAGCCCGCACTCGCTGTGCGCCCGCATTCGAAGAGCGAACAGCATCGAAGTACCGCCACTGGGAGAAGGGTGCACGCAGCTTTGCCGTGTTGAATACGATTCAAGCGCGAGCAGTGCGAAGAGGCGGTGTATCGGAGTGTGAGTCGAAACCCATCTCAGCTGTCATTCGTTCCAAACGCGCACGCAAGTTTGCGTCCATGGTTGGCAGAGCGATGAAAACACTACGGCAGTTCGAGGTGCACACCCAACATTACGAAACCGACTCGCAGTTTTCAAGCACGCGCGATACACGGTGCCATGGGCTCCGCGCCGCTCGACGACGACCGCGCGAGCCGACCGGATGTGGCGCCACAGACCACGTGGTTGCGCCGAGACGCCAGAGAGAAAAAAATGAAAAAAAATGCCGCCGGCGCTGACGTCGCCTCCTCGCACCTCCGCCCTCCCCCCCTACCTTCACGCCGCGCGCAGCTTTCCGCGCGCTCGCTGCGTTGAGTTGAGGGAGAAAGCTGCGGAACGTGATCTCTGTAATTTGGTAACACCACTTAGACTTGACGGATTCGAAAACTTTTTGCGGCATATGACTCGTGAAGAGTCATACGTCAATAATGAGACTATTCCAATATAACTAAGAAAGGTGTTGCAGGGCCCCTTTATCTCGATAAAACTGTCAAGATGCCTTTCCTACGTTGAGGAATTATAGGAATGGAATCGGACTGCCAGGCCACTCCCTGAGTGCCAATGGGCTAAGTTTTTTTCATTCCGAGGAAATAAAAGGAATGGGATTGCGGCAAGTTCTAATTCCCCGGAATGGAATTGGAATCGAATGGAGGCGCCCATTCCGCTAAACTCCTTCCCACCCACTGCAAAGTGTTCAGCCATAATTCTTCATTATCAGCCACAGCACGAAGTGCAGATAATGCCTTACAGATGTGTATCGGGTACCGCGATTCTCCGAAGAATGAAGAAAAATGGCATAGTGAGAACTTCGCTACTTCAGAAAAATTGCGACGATTTATGACGTAGTGGGTACGTTGCATGTTTACTTGTATTAGTTGCCCCAAGAGGTAACAACGGGTTCTACAAAGTCCGCTCTTCTAGCTGTTGCTGTGACTTGCTGCGTGTTCCCTCTCCACTCACCCTCACCCCTTCCCCTCTCCCCTCCCCATACCCCTCCCCATTTCCCTTTTCCACTTTCCCTCTCCCCTCCCACTTTCCACTCTTCCTCTGAAACGCGGGCTAGACATGCCGAAATTCTCTCCTGCGCAACGCCGCGATGAACTCGAGCGCATGCGCGTCCCCTCCCATTCCCTCTCCTCTCCTACGCTGCCCCCCTCTCGCCCGCCTGTCGACCGCGTTCCCCGCTCGCCCTGTGAGAAATAACGGCCAGGCTAGATGGAAGATACTGTGGCATGGCGCCTCGCCTACTGTAACACGCACGCGCCGCGTAGTGTAAACGACGGACAGCCCAGCGCGCCCTCCCGGTGCGCGGATCGGTTTACACCCCGAGAGCAGGCGCGTCCGGGCGCCTCTGAAATAAACGCTTTTTGTTACCAGCAAGCCGTGCGGAGAGTCGCTTTCTTTCGTGCTCCTCGAGAACACGACATGGTGTCAGAAGTGGGATCCTTCTGCCGTCTCTTCTAGCCTCTGCTCTCGTCGTCCTCAACGGTCTCCAACGACCACGATGACGGACTCGGCTACGGCAGCTACGAACGCCGCGACAGGCTTCTCTTTAAAGCCTCCTCAGCCATTTACGTTTGATCAAGCCTCCGAGTGGCCTGCATGGATCCTCGAGTTCGACGACTACCGCTTTGCATCGGGTCTCGTCCATCAAGAGCGTGAAATGCAGGTGCGAACTCTGCTCTACGTAATGGGTCGCCAAGCGAGACAAATTTTCAACACGTTCTCGCTCTCCACGGAAGACAGCAAAAACTTTGACCTTGTCAAGGCGAAGTTTGACTCGCACTTCGTCCAAGCGAGAAACGTCGTGTACGAGTCAGCGTGCTTCAATCGGCGGGAACAAGAGCCCTCCGAGACCGTCGACCAATACGTCACCGCCCTATACAACATGGCAGACAGGTGCGACTACGGTGACTTGCGGGATCGCCTCATCCGCGACCGCTTCGTACTGGGACTCCGCGACAAGAAGCTCTGCGAAGCCCTACAGATGGACGCTAACCTCACACTCGCCATGGCGCTCGCTAAGGCACGCCAAAAGGAGTCCGTGCACAAGCAGCAGCAGCAGCTCCTTCAGGCCTCCGGGGAACCGTCCTCCTTCAAGTCAGAGTATACCGGTCTCGACGCCGTCTCCCACAAGCATCGCAGCAAAGGCAAGAACCTGCCGCGACCGCATAACAACGCCACGACATCAAATAGTCAATCGTGCGGCTACTGCGGTGGAGCGCCTCATTCTCGTTCTCTGTGCCCAGCAAAGACTGAGAAGTGCTCAAAGTGCAACACAAGGGGACATTTCGCTCGTGTTTGCAGAAAAGTTCCGTCGTCAAGAGACATCTCAACGCTCGAGCAAGGAACCTCAGCGATGTTTCTCGGGGCGGTAAACCAACCAGCCGACGCTCAGCACGACTCAAGGCTTGTCGAAGTCGACCTGAACGGCTATCCACTGATCGCAAAGATCGACACCGGTGCCCAAGTTTCTGTTGTCCCGGCTACGTTTGCTGGAATTCCTGAACATCTCCAGCCAGCAAGCGAAACCCTCTCAGGACCGAGCGGCAGGGCACTTCAGGTCGTCGGAAAATTCGATGCAACGATCACGTGGAGGTCGCGAAGGTCGAACCAAGTCATCTACGTTGTGCAGCAGCTGAAGCATCCACTCCTTGGATTACCTGCCATCGAAAGCTTGGGACTCGTCAAGTTTCTGTGCGCCACGGAACGCGTTGAGGAACGATATCCCGAACTTTTCAACGGTCTGGGTCTGCTGCCGGGTGCGTACACAATTCGCCTCAATCCCGCGGCTGTGCCGTATTCTGTGACCGTGGCAAGGCGCATTCCTGTGCCCCTACGGAAAGCAGTCGAGCAGGAGATCATCAGCATGCAACAACAAGGAGTGATCCGCCCTGTAGAAGGCCCTACGGACTGGTGCGCCGGAATTGTTCCGGTAGTGAAACCCTCAGGAGGTGTCCGAATATGCGTGGACTTCACCCGCCTCAACTCTTCAGTCCTCAGGGAAAGATTTCCCCTCCCGTCAGTTGAACAGACGCTCGCTTTATTAGGTGAGGCAACCGTTTTCTCAAGACTAGATGCAAATTCAGGCTTTCACCAAATCCCTCTTTCCCGGCATGCCAAGATCTGACAACATTCATTACGCCAGTTGGACGCTTTTGTTTCACGAGACTTCCATTCGGCATAACGTCAGCACCGGAGTATTTCCAAAAACGCATGTCCGAAATCCTGAGTGGACTAACAGGAGTCGTCAATCTCATGGACGACATTCTCGTCTTTGGCCGCGATCAAGCCGAGCACGACGGAAACCTTGACACGACTCTCAAGAAGCTTGCTTCCTCTGGAATCACCCTCAACCGCTCTAAATGCGCTTTCAGCGTGAAGGAGGTGACCTTCCTAGGCTGTGTCATCAGTAGTCAAGGCATACGTCCCGACCCTAAAAAAGTCGAGGCTATCAAGTGTCTCCCGCCGCCTACAGACGTCGCCGGAGTCCGCCGGATCTTAGGGATGGTGAACCATCTGGCAAGGTTCCTGCCAAATTTGGCCGAAAGGACAGCCGCTCTCCGCGTTCTCCTCAAGAAAACGTCGGAGTGGACATGGGGCCCCGCTCAGGAAAAAGACTTCCAAAACATCAAGGACCTCATCTGTTCGGACCAGTGCTTGGCAAAGTACCATCCGGAGTATCCTACTACACTCTCAGCAGACGCATCAGCCTACGGATTGGGCGCAGTACTGCTACAAGTGCAACCGGATGGGAACAACCGCCCAGTCGCATTCGCCTCAAGATCCCTAACGCCCGCCGAAACGCGGTATGCTCAGATAGAAAAGGAAGCATTGGCTCTAACCTGGGGAGCCGAACGGTTCGAAGAATACCTGCGTGGTCTCACGGCAACCTTTCAAACAGATCATCAACCTTTGATCACCCTCCTGGGAAAAGAGTCTCTCGATCTGCTGCCACCACGAATTCAACGCTTCCGCATGCGCCTCATGCGCTTCAGCTACGTCATGCAGTACGTCCCAGGAAAAAGTATTGCTACTGCTGACACTCTCTCGAGAGCACCAACTGCAAGCAGTTCGACAGCGGGAACTCTCACTTGTGATGAAGTGAGCGCCTACGTAGAGGGTGCACTCATGGGTCTGCAAACTTCCGCCTTCGATCCAGTGAAGAAAGCTCAAAAGGAAGACGAAGTCTGCCAGCGTATTCTGTGCTTTTGCCTCAACGGATGGTCGGAAAAACGCAGCGTCCTAGCCCCCCTCTCTCCGTTTTGGCAGTACCGAACAAGTCTGTCTGAAAACGATGGCTACCTGCTGTACGGAACGCGCCTAGTGATTCCTCATTCTCTGAGAAGCGAAATTCTCACTCGCCTACATGAGGGTCACCAAGGCATCGGACGCTGCAGAGAAAGGGCAAAGCGGTCTGTGTGGTGGCCAGGAATCTCATCGGAACTCCAGCGAATGGTTTCTAACTGTGAAACTTGTGCTATAAACCGACCGCAAAGAGCCGAGCCGCTTCTGCCGACAGTTACACCAGAGCTTCCATGGCAGATGGTGGGGATCGACTTATTCCAACTTCGGGGAAAGAACTACCTGATATGTGTGGACTATCGCTCACGGTACCCCGAGATTGCACTCCTTGCTTCCACCTCCGCAGACGCCGTCATTAACCACCTCAAAAGCATTTTCGCTCGTCATGGCATCCCTGTGACAGTGGTATCCGACAACGGCCCGCAGTTCTCGAGCTCGGCATTCGCAGAATTCGCTAAAGCATACGGCTTCAACCACACCACGAGCAGCCCTGTTTATCCACAGGCCAACGGGGAAGCGGAACGCGCCGTTCAAACAGTGAAACATCTGCTCGAGAAAGCAGACGATCCGTACCTCGCCCTACTGGCCTACAGAGACACGCCGGGGCCGACAGGCTTCAGCCCGGCTAAATTGCTCATGGGACGCCAGCTACGCTCTCGAGTTCCTGCATTTCCTGCCCTCCTCGTTCCCGGAAACGTCGACAACAAACAAGTGACGAAAAGGGACCTCGAAGCAAAACAACGCCAGAGGCGAAACTTCAACCGTCGTCATGCGGCTAAGGACCTACCAGCTCTCTCTCCAAACACCCGTGTCTGGGTGCGAGACCTCAAATGCGAGGGGGAGATAACTCAACAAGCAGACACTCCCCGCTCCTACTGGGTCCAAACAGAGCGCGGACACGTGCGTCGCAACAGAAAGATGCTCGTCCCATTGCCGGCCTCACAGAAGAAAGCGCAACCGCTTCCCTCCTCATTATTCTCCGACACTGACGACGAAGATTTCGAGCCGTCGACAGTCGCGGGACCGCTAGCTGCCCTCTACAATGGAGCTTCGTCCCAGCGAGGTGACCCGCTGCGAACCGACAGCAATAATTCACTGCCCAAGCCAGTCAACGATGCTGCAGCAGAGACATCGAGGGTTCCAGCAACCACCACCCGTTCCGGCCGCAGAGTGTTTGTGCCTGAACGCTACGGTGTAGTCACTTAAGAGAGGGAGATGTGGCATGGCGCCTCGCCTACTGTAACACGCACGCGCCGCGTAGTGTAAACGACGGACAGCCCAGCGCGCCCTCCCGGTGCGCGGATCGGTTTACACCCCGAGAGCAGGCGCGTCCGGGCGCCTCTGAAATAAACGCTTTTTGTTACCAGCAAGCCGTGCGGAGAGTCGCTTTCTTTCGTGCTCCTCGAGAACACGACAGATACGACGCGCGTAGCGTCCCTCTTCGCGTTCCACGACGCGAGGTCGGTAGTATGCCCAACGAACGCCAACGGAACGCGATCATGCAAGTGCTCCGGCTTCGCATCGCCTCATGGTCCCCTTTAGCGGGAGATGGTGTAATTTTTTTATGAGAACAGCGGTCTCGCACATCAGAGAGTACACTCAATGACGTGCTGCTTCTGAGATCGTGCTCACTCCCTTGACACAAAGAATTAAGCCAACTAAAAAAAATCGTATTTATCTTGTGAGAAAATAAATACTATGACTTTGAAATGAATACTGGTTTGTGCTAGTTGGTAGGAATACGTGGTACAGTTACTTCCGCTCCTCTGAAGTACGTGTTTTACCCTTGTCCCACTATCCTAAGAGGAGGGCAAACCTAAATCACAAATCCAATGTTTTTTAATGATTGCCTCAACTTTTTCCATACTTTCTTTTTTTATACAAAGAAAAAAAACCGTTATGAACCGTTACGGAACGTTTTTTTTTTCGTTCCGGAACAGAAACGAAACGGAACTTTTTGCGGTGAAACGAAACTAAAACCGAAACGAAAAACATTTCGTTCCGACACCCTGGTCAAGGCGCTTTATTCGCCGGCAATCGACTGAAACCGCCTACGGCGAAGCGCGGCTGTGTACATTTGTATACGCGCGGCTGATCGCCTATCCGCACAAACGCGATGACGGTGCTGCCACCTAGAGCCCGATATCCTGGCGACTAACGCACATGTGCGCAGCTGTATGCTATACAATATGGCGAGTATTTCATTCACAGTACTCTGCAGACATATTAAGAGCCGGTATGTAAGCACCGCTTTGTGTAATTGATACATCGTAGATCGTCAGGTGCATGCGCCGAAGAATATGCAGATAACAGCTGCCTGCATTCCATGCCGCTGCGCATGCTCATGCCGTATCGCCTGGGAATCAAAGCCAAGACAACCACCTCTTGAATAAACATTCATTCGCGTTTTTGTCATGAAGCGTAATGGTGTTCTTTGCGCTTACTCAAGGTACTACAGTAATGGTAAGCAGTCCTTTATGAACCTGTGGGTGTGTTTTCGTACCAATCACCGAATTAGTTGTGTGCAGGCAATGCCAGAACGTTATCTATAAGGGACGCTTGAGATCGAAGGCGCTGTGGCTTGCATATTTTTATTCTAAGCCACGCATCTTCTGCCATGGCTTCATAGCTCACAAGGTTTACCCTCTTCCTGAACTAATCAATTAATGAATGAATGAATCAATCAGTCAGCCATTCCGTCAATCAACCAACCAACATTTATTTCTCATTGAGAAAGATATGGGTAAGAAAGCTCCGTCGCACTACAATCTCCCGCAGCAAAATGATCCACAGTACAAGAAATCGTTGTCCTGGAAATACAACGTATATAAACTGAATGCACTTTTACAGGACGAGGCAAAATATAGCGTAAACTAAGAAAACTATGAAAGAATCTGGTATTTTTATGCATTATCATGCATAGTGATACACAATGATGGGATTGAGAAAAAAAATAAAAACGCGTCGCAATTGAAAGTAATTTTACCTATACAACAGAAGTTGATAATCAAGCCAACAAAAATTGCATGACAAGAAATAAGTACAACAAGTGAACACAAAAAAACGTACCTAATCACTGATAAACAATAACAAAGTGACACTCATTTGATTAAAATCTAAACAGAAATGAGTCATCAAAGCAATGAGCAATTAGCGAGCAGTGAGCAGTGGCAGCCTCGGTTTATAATGTGAACCAAGAACCAAGGCAAATTCTGTAGGCCTTCTTCATGCTAAAAAATGCTCCGTGAAACCACGGAAGCTCTTCTTCGCAGCTTTCAATTTCATAGACCCGGCTTTAATTTCATAGACGTACATTAGATACACGCGCGTCTTCATGAATAACAGATGTGCACAGTTAACCGTAAATTTTTTTATCTACCTTTCACCTTTTCATATGTTTGTATATATGACGTTCAGTGCACGTATGACGTGCACTGAACAGTTGCAAGTTTGCGCACATACGTGTCCCTCCTTCTGATTTTGTCGTGGTGTTTGAGCATAGCGCAGCAAAAAAATAACGATGCCATACCAACAAGCCCCCATCAAATCCTTCTTGAGTCATTTCGTGTCTTTTTCTTCGTTTTTTATTGTATTGTCTCAGTTTTAGTGATGGTGGGAGCCGTCTCGACAGCTGGGGCTGGAGGCGCCTTTCGCAGCATTCAATCCTTTGGTGGTGTCTAACATATTGAATTTTTCTGTGCTTTTTTTTGGTCTGTTTTCACACGTCCTCTTTTGAACCGCGATTGAAGATTCCGATGAAGTTTGTTCGCTGTTGTCCTTGCTGAAATATCTGTGGCAGTCACTGAGGTTTTCCGGATTTACTTTGCAGGCATTGCTTAACGTTGTTAAGGAAGTTGCGGATGATGTCTTCCTTGAGGAGCAGTGAGTCTCATGATGTTTCCAAGTTAATGTGCTCAGCATTCAGATGATGCACGATGGCTTGTTGTGCATTGAGGATCGTGGGCCCTAATTGTAACAAAACTCTGCACAGGTGCAAACAACGCCATTCATTAAGGATCCTTCTGTCACTATGACTGTGCTGTGTTTACGACACCCGAGACTTCTGTACTTAAAAAGCGCTATTCGTCAGCGGTTCTTTGAAGAGAGCTACGAAGACTCTTTGAGACCGTTGGAGGTCTGAAGGTGACTGTTTCGTGTGTTGCAAATTAAGATGAATGATCGTTTATTGATCTGCACTGTGGTGTCAGTGTACTGTGCTGGCGGCAAGTGTGGCTGCTAGGTGTCATAACGATAAGAGCTAAAGTTAACCCGCCACCCACAGACCACAACGCTGCCTCGCCACAAGTGGTCGACCTCGCTTCGCCGCCGCTCACTCTGCCTTTGGCATTGCCGGGGTCTTGGGTGCCGGAAATCAATCGTCCGCGAACGTTGGGTATTCGAACGTCCGCTGCCTGGAAGAACACCGTACACGCCCTCGAGGATGGCATAGTTCTCGATCGGCTTTTGTGCCACAGCTTTCAAGAGACGTCAGGGCGTCACAATCTGCAGAGTAATCCTCTCACGTTTCCACTGAGCGTGAAACCTGTAGACAGTGCGACGCCGGCGTTCATGGGCAAGTGCGCGCCGTTGTTGCAAACGTGCAGCCTGCTCGGCGTCTATGGCGGGAAAGGAAACCTACACTTGTGATGCTCTGGTGCCCTCCCTCCTCCTCCTTCTCTCCCCCTTCTTACCTAACATCACTCTGCCTCACTCCTACTTTCTTTTCTCAACCCCTTGGAATACTACACAATACACGGCTCTGCCTTACCCTCCCTATCTCATTTCCCTCCTCCTTACCCTCTGATCTCTCTCCCTCCTCAATTTCCTTCCGCTCCAAAATATTACTACTCATGTCTACTCTAAGATTCACCTTCTCCGATCTTCCTACCCATCACACCACTCCTCACTCTCACTTATTTTGTCCCCCTTGCTATAATATACAATATTTGGCTATGCTATACGTCGTCTTGCTCGCGTGACGCCATACATTGTTATACTGTGCTTTACCTTCTCCACTTCTCAACATCACTCCTCCTTATCGTTACTTTAATTTTCCTCCCTTTGCTATACTCTAATACACATGGCTATTCTCTTCTTCTTGGTGGTGGTTCGGCAGGAAAAGGAAAAAGGCACCTAATTTCTGTCTGCCTATAGGCGACACTGCGCAGTGCCTTGTAGGGGTGGGGGTAAGGGGGGATAAAAGAAAAGTTGAAAGAAATAGGAAAGGAAGTGAT
This sequence comes from Rhipicephalus sanguineus, assembly GCF_013339695.2. Lineage (NCBI taxonomy): Eukaryota > Metazoa > Arthropoda > Arachnida > Ixodida > Ixodidae > Rhipicephalus > Rhipicephalus sanguineus. The sequence continues at coordinate 1,479 of NW_023615508.1, read as the reverse complement.
CGGATGTCGACAGGCGCGACGAAGAGAGAAGATGACAGGAAAGATTGGGGAGCCGGTCACAGGAGTTCACGGACGGGACTACGATTCCGCTAGGGGCACGATGCACGTCGGTGACAAGGCGGCGAAGGCCCCGCCGATGAGAGGCGCACGGCATGGCGGTCAAGGCAGCCGTCACGGAGCGTCGACGGCGAGAGGCACGAGCGCGTCCTCAACGGGCGAGCGAGGCATCGCGGGCGACACGTCCGCCTCGCGTGAAATCCTCCGAGCAACTCCATGGCAATTCTAAACTATACATGGCTATGCTGTTGTTTACTCTCTCGCCTGCTCAGTTTCATCCTCCACACCCCGCGTTTCTTCTCCTTACCCTCAGTTCCATTTCCCACCCCTTGCTATATTTTACTTTACATGGCTGTGGCTTTGTCTGCGTGACGCCATACTGAACTACACATTTATTTCACAGTCGCGCTCGCACAGGTATCCGGGAGGGGTGATTGTGCAGACATGTAAACGGAGCCAAATTCCTAAAGGGCAATCCTAGAATATGTGATCCTGAAAAGCCTCTGTGCTCGATCTGGTTTCATTTCAAAGCGAGGCTGTCTATCTTAATAGGTTTGCTAGAAACCTACACAACAAAAAGCGCCACTGAATACAAATACACTTCTAATTTTTTCCTTATTAAACGACAACGACACAAATGAAATTGTTGGAATGGTGCCGTTAAGTGTCTGCTGTGAATTACTCATCAAGCAAGCGGATGATTCCACCAAAGCAGCCACTGACAGCCATGTCTATGAATGAATGAACGAATGAAAAATCCACACAGAATCTAATTTTGGAGTTGTCTGATGGATGCACAAACGTAGAGTGCTTTCGTAGTTTGCAGCTTTCGCTAGAGCATTCTTTTCGGGCGGCAACAGCAAGGCGTCTCTCACCTTATTCCTAGCGTTCCTCAGCGTCATGAACGGCGCCGAATTCAGCGAACACCGAAACCCGGGTTTGGCATTACGTTTTCGCAAAGTTAAATTCCAGTGATATGTACAATCCTCCCTGGCGGCTTTGCAGCCGGTCTTCGAGGGGGCTTTTATTCCATTACCACGAAATTCAACGAAGCCTTCTGGCATGTGTTCTCTCTTGCATTTAGTTTGCACAGCGTGTACAACGCACTCATAAGTTTCAGATATATTCCCGATTTGCAAGTGTAGATGGCAGACGGCTATTGTGAGCCCGACGCTCGGCCAGCGCATGTATATTTTGGTCTATTCGTGCACATTATCTTGAAGTGCTGTACTTACGAATGCCTGTACTTCAGTGGGTCGCCAGGAGTGAATCCTGGACACTGCTCGAGGACATTAAAATTGACGAAGCCACGCCATAATAACAGACCGCCACTAATACTATTTTCTTGGGGCATCTTCTTTCTCTTAAAGTTTGTGTCGTTATACATCTCTATCATCGGTATTCTAATCAGAGAAAAATATG
>NW_023615507.1:0-40001 GCF_013339695.2 Rhipicephalus sanguineus | reverse complement strand
CTAGCCTTTGCATGAATGTAGTCTATAATACATGAGCTCAGTTGCCCTTCTAGCTCTGCCTTGTAACTCCACGAAGAGTTCGCTGTATTGCTTTCTGTGTTAAGTGCTGTGCTGTTAATTTTAAGCGCACAATTTCCAATTTATCCCCCGAACTGAAGCTGAACCTCGTCGAACTTTTGTGTTTTGCCATGTTCCACGTTTGCATCATACCAATCTACAATTTCTTAGTGATGGGTCCTAACTTGTAGCAGTTGCATACTACTTCACTTTCAATTGTTTTTCTACTGGCGTTCTATGTATGATCACATATGACAGACTATGCAAACCCTGCCTGTCCAACACCTGAGCGAGAAGTTATCGGTAAAAAAGCAAAAGAAGCCTGCTCCTAAATCACAAACGCTTGAGAGCGTCTCGCATTCATTTGTTCTGCACGTGCTTGAATTATGCTTTAATGGCCAGAGTAAATGTAACTGCATTTGGGGTCCACCAGCATTCTATGTTTCCCAGCAGAACGAACTAGGACAACAGAGGAAAGGCGCACTTTGTTCGGGGATTATTCGCCGGTAAACCATATAAGGGTGCATCAGGAATGAGTGCACTTTGTTCATCATATGTAACGCTTCAAAATCCACTTTCCATCCGCAGTGTCTGGAAGGTTTCTCAAATCGCTGGCACTAGCGATACGCGAGGTCATGCATAACTTAAAAAGCTCTGTTAGAAGTACATCATCGTTGTGGACATACAGTCTGGTCACACTCCTCTTGTGCGAGAACACTACCTAACAGGACAATGCACTGGTACGCCTAAATTGTCATTGACTCTGCATTTAATTGGTCTTGCATGCCACTGGTGATAGTGTTCGACGTGGTAATGTGAGACGGTGCAAGACTATTCCAATGAACCACTCATGAATGGTATTTATGCAAACGAAGATCTGTAAATGCGGGCCCACGTTTCTCAACTTTTATCATCGGGGTCTCGCCTTTACTCCCATGCCCTGCTTGCCCCGTTTCTCACTAGCACCGACATGTCGGCGCTGTCCAGAATTGAAGTCCCTAAACTATAGCGCCTCTGACGTTCTTGAAAAGAAAAGAGAAAGCCACGGGGCATGCGCTCATTACTGCAGTTGACTGTCACTTTCACAGAATGCACTAGAGTACTTAGCGAATGTTTCTACCAAATAAAAAAAAAAGTTCCATTGCAGTCTAGGCATGCATACCAACCAACGACAAGACTCAACTTCATGTTGCCTCTAGTTTTTTTTTTGTTGTTTTTTTAGGCAGTATTAACAGTGATGTTTCATCAATTGAAGTGTCTAGCACCATGCAGAGGTACTGTTGTCAGGAGTTACCACAAACACATTGACCGCCTGTTTGTATCTCCTGCACGTGGAGCTAGGAGTGCCTTGTATATGCTGGCTAGCTTATTGTAATCCGAAAACCGTTAACGTTTGTTGCTTTTGACCCATGTATTCCAATAAGGCTACTTGAAGCACCTAAGGTGTGTTTGCTTTAATATGAAAGCAGCTGTACCCGCTACCAGAATTATATAATGTCTGCAGGGGCTCTACCAGTTTCCAAGCAACCATGCCTTCCTTGGTGGTTGCTTGTTGTAAAGGGTCTTGCCGTAAATGAGCAGAGAATTAAAACGGATACTGGACGAAACGGCCATAAAAGGTCACCTGACTTGAATTTTTGTGACGCTAAAACTTGCAGCACAAGATGTGACCTCCATTCAAAACAGTTACAACAATGAATGAAGCATGGGGAAGTTGCACACAAATGATTAAAAGTGAAGTACTATACTGGAGCAGCTCAAAAAGAAAAAAAAAAGAAAGATAGTTTCAGCCTGGTTCTCTTTGGCTTGCCAACTTAACACGATTGCTTAAAATATGTAAACCGAAACGTAAATACTAATTAAAACGTTTTTTCTTAACTTAAAATTTAATACTTGTAAAACATTGAAAACTTTATAAACGTGCATAATCACACAAGACGGTAAAAATAGCATGAGGTTCGTGCTTGCCGTGCAATGTGCAGTAAAAGACGTCTCGAAATTAATGTATAGTAATAGTTGATTAGCATCCACCCTGGCAACCCGAGTTTCGATAATAAAAACTGTGCAAGTTTACATGTCACAGCAGTTGTGGACATTTGCAGATGCATAGGTGATGGTGATGTACATGCTAGTTGCAACAGTCTGACGATAGTGGAGAAGGTTGCTTTGTTTTGTCGGAGCTTAACTTTAAATGCTCGTCTGGCTGACTACATTGATGTGACAAGATGCATACATCTTTATAGTCGTATAAAATTGACGTTCAATGGAAGAAAAAAGAAAGAATAAAACCCTGCCCAAGCCTTGCACAATTCAGAGTGCATTCACAGCAGTAACTGCTGTTAAAATGGCCTGAACATTTTTCGTCTCTTCTTGGCATAGTTGTATTCTTGGCCTTTTACATAGCAAAGGTTTGACCAATGCAGCTACGCTGCACTGTCTTGCATAGCATGTTTAAGGCAGCTTGCATATGTGGAACCAAGGGTCAAGTATGCTGCCCACTGTAAATTACAGTAGAATCTTGTTAAACGGAATGTGGAGAGACCGGGAGAACGTGTTGTGTTTAACAGGACCTTTTCTGAAAAGTAGGTGGAGTGCAGCACTGTATGTCACAAGCTCTTACAATTGTTTTCCGGATGGTCAAGCATACAAAATGAATTTCTAGGTAATCGTGGATGTCTCTGCTGTCAGTTTGTGGCTGCACGTGTCACAGATAAAAAAATGTATCCCTTCTTGCTTGCAATTGGCACTTAAAAAATATAGCATTTTCCACAGGAAACAAGCTTTGAAAGGATTTCAGATTTTGGTTCTTTCTGAAAAAAAAAAACAGTCACAGTTTCACAGCCGCTCCAAGGAGAGATGCTCTCCGCATAGTCACTTCGCGTTGAGAGCGCAGCACGTAGAAGAGTAGACGAGCCGCCCACTGTGATGGCTGTGAAGATAGCGTGCGCGCCAGCAATCCCAACCGCGCCCTTAGATTGAAAGTTCAAAGTAGCGCTGCTCGCTACCCCCCCCCCCCTCCCCCCTCCGAGCGATGCGTTTTTTCATGCTCGTTAAAGAAGGGCATAGCGTTTCCTGTCTGCTTCGATGGCAGGCCTCCCGAGCGGGGTGATGTTATCGCACGCACCCTCCAAGTGACGGAAATGGGCCGGCTCGTTTGATCTCTGCTTCGGCCGCGTTCATCGCCCCCGCTTGCGCGCTTTTACCCGCGGTAGAACATACGACGCGTGGGAAGATCTTATCAATTTGGACTTCATACGGGAAGGACATGACGGCGACAGCAAAAACCCGTCGAGACTGTCCACATAATTGCTATCGCAATAAAAAGAAGGAAATTGTTGAGGGTTCGGACTGCCAATTGTGCTCCTTGAATAGTCTCAACATTACAAATGGCTTGGTTTATGAAGCGATATGTAGATTTGAATTCCAATTAATGAAGGGATTTTTCTTTGCATTACCCAGATACAAAAGCAAATTAAAGGCTGTTCTATTTAGGTGGCAGTTCCGTTTACCAAGATTCTACTGTAATCAAAGTGAAACAAAAAAGTTGCCCGTAACTGAAGTTCACGACTGCGGAACAAAAAAAAAAATATATATATACCGGAGCTGGCTGATACACTGTAGCTCACATTTCACCAAGCAGCAATGATTGGCATGGATGATGCATAAAATATGAATCGCGTTGATGGGCTGTACAACTATACAGGTCGCTACACCGAGGCTGTTTGTAGTCATAAGGTGAACGTCCGGCGATTGGGGTTTTCGTTCCATCGGTTTCCACCGTCGGCTTCAGAGCTTTGCATGTTGAGCACTAGCCAGTCATTGGAGCGCCTTTCCTCCAGTTCTGCATGGTCCAGCCACTCCTAAGAGCAGAGGAAGACAAGTCAGGCTCTTATGTGTGCTAAGATTTTTGGCACTGTATTTTGTTTGAGTACTTTCTTGTCAATTCGTTTGTCATATCTTGCCAGATGGGTGCTTCCATCGAAAAAAGGTATGCTACACCACATAAAAGACTGTGCTTATAGTTGAAAAAAATGTATGGTAAAAGAAATTACTCTGAGATACGATGTGCTATATTCAACAATGCCATGTTCAATACTGCAACTTTGAGTTGCATAGAATGAGCAGGCAATTATATTCAGATAGGCGATACAGCCATGAATACTGCATGCGATGGGATGCCTTCAGGCTTTGTACTCGGTGCGAGAGAAAAAACACAAAAAGAAATTTGTGCTGTAAGGAATGCAAGTGTTCTGATAAAAAATGGTTTCACAAAAAAGTGTGCCCTGGGCATATCGCATTACAGGAATGACAAATGGTTCATGTATAGGATGTCAATAACGGAGATCACACGCAGTTTAGGACTCATTTAACAATGCTGACAACTTGTAAACTATTCATCATGTTCATAAGCAACTTTCAAGGCTTACACATCTGCCTCAGTGGCTATGGCATTGTGCTGATGAACGCAAGGTTGCAGGTTCAATTCCCGGCTGCATTATAATGAGTGCTTAAAGTCGGAACACTCATCTACCATGCTTCAGGTGCACATAGAAAAAAACTTTGGCACTCAAAATTAATATGGAGCCCTCCATTATGGAACTGATGCAGTCTGGCGAGGTTAAACCCTATAATCAATTTGTTAAGTTGTAGTGCACCTTTGCTTCGTCGGCATACATCTTGAGGCAGAAGGAGAACTTTGTTTTCCAGCGCACTCCTCGAAATACAAGTTTCTGCGAACTACTGTCCACGTCATAAATCAGTGGCTGTGGGTTTCTGGACAACTCCGGAGGCACGCTGCAGAATTGCAGCTCCGCTCGTGACATTGTCGTCTCGACCCTCACAAGGTTGTCTTCTGTAAGGAACGGAAAAAAAAGGGTGTAAGGGATCGTTGCGCCTACTCCATGACAGTGGAGTCAAAAGTAGTCGACTGCAGACCCGAAGGTTGCGAAATCAAATCCCGGCCGTGGTGGCCGCATTTCGATGGAGGAAAGAAATTCTAGAGGCACGTGTACTTAGATTTAGGTGCATGTTAAAGAACTCCAGGAGTTCGATATTTATGGAGCCCTCCACTAAGGCATCTCTCATAATCGTATTGTGGTTGTGGGAAGTACAACCCCAACAATTAGAGAATCAAAAGTAAATGAAGCACACTGCTCTGGTGCACAATCCTAATGCCAACAAACAAAAGTTCTGCAATGCGCTAAATCATTATATAAGACATTTCACATCATATAGAAGGGGAATTTACTATACTCTCCTTGGCTTCATTGTCTGTTGGTTGACATTAAGCTTGTATTTCACAACTAGTCATTCGACTAAATTTTCCAGATGCAACAGCAGGGAAGCATTCCACACGGCCTACACTTAAAGAGTTCTTCACAAGCAGGTCACAAAAGTTTTGCTCCTCTGCTACCCAACATCGCCACTGCCTATTGCTACTTGACGGTGCCACTAGCGGAGGCAAAATTAAGTCTGCGTATCATGCACTTCGCAGACGGTCACCACTCACCTTTGCTCTCTTTGCCTATCTTCATTTTGTACTGTATCCTGAATATGAATGCTTCGAGCACGAAGGCCACAACAATTTGCAGGACGATCTGTGCAGTGGGGTAGGAAAAGAAAAAAAAAGACAGAAAATGGCATTACTAAACGTAGTGACATGCTCTCACCGAGTACTTACCGTATGCTTCCTGCGTGCTTTCCAACAAACTTTTTTTGCGGTTGGCAGCTAATTAATGAAACACTTGTGTTCACACTTGTAGCACTCGCGACAGGAACAGGCGAGTGGAGCATTATGCAATGCCTGCTTTCCTATCGAGCTGAGTAGAACACAATGTTTGTATCCATTTTATGTGACTGTTATTTTGAGAATAACCATAATAAAGGCTAATTAGAAATGCTAATCTAAGCATTTTTCATCTAGCACTGTGAAATTTCAAGTAGAATGAAATGAAAGAGACAAGCTAAAGTGCTCTGCTAGTAGTTTGATAGTGAACCCACCATGGTGATAAGATAGAAGGACATAAAGAACAGACGGCTGAACTCTGACGTGACTGCAGCGTATCCGTCCATGATGATGAACCAATTGTTGACAGCCATCAGGGCAAACAGGGTCACTGTGGGGGGGGGGGGGGATCAGAGAAAAGACAGGGGGTTTCATTTCGTATTGCTTTTTACTCTTCTTCAGTGCTTTCAGCCTTCACATAGAGACTGACGTTATTTGCACAAACACATGATCGTCTCCCGTGCCAAATTTAATGTACTTTCTTGAATGCATACAACTGCCCTAGGCTCCAGTTGATAAACAAAAACACCAAATAATTACTTTACAGCAAAGTTTTTTATATGGATAGTGCATGCAATTTTAGGTAGGCTTTGTAAATTTGTACAGGACAAAACAAATGAATTACATAAAAGTACATCAAGCAGTTCTTTTTTAATTTTCTAAGAGTAGCTGCAGTATCTTGTAAGTGCTAAACATGTTTTACCTAGCTCCAATTCGGTTATCTTAGTCTGGTGTTTATATTTTCAATGTTCTATTTACACTTGTTTCGTATCAAAATGCAAATTATTTTTCATCTTGGGTGTTACATACCATAGCTGTTGGCCATATTGTGAAAGTTCATCAGATAGAAATAGCCGGGTCCCGATGATGTATTCGTGGCAAAGTAGAGTTCAACCGTTGTGTTCCTACATAAAAAGAACAAGGTAGCACTATGAACTAAGATAAGCAGATTATTACTACTACTATGTACCATATCGTTCTATTTCCCCAATTCTGGCTCAAAAGTTGTGTGGTTCGCTTAAAATCATGATTGAGAAAAGCTGACTTACAATTATGATTAAAGATAAGCTGCCTGTAGCATTCGTTACAAAGTACACTACTATGCAAATCCAGCTACCCCCACCATGACAATGCTTTCTAGTCCTTTTCCTGTTCATTGTCTGTCACAGGTGAAAATGGCCATGCATACAGTACAATGGTGTCTAAATTTTCGAAGCTTTTCGGCACTTTTGTAAAAATGAATATCTACTTGCACTAAAATATTTTTTTATCCTCACATGGCCATAACCTTGGCAGGGCTAACCTACATTTGTCACTGACGTACACGTGAAAAGACATGGTAGATCGATTGTCGCGCTTACTTGCAACAGTCCTCCATGACGTACTGTGAGAAAACCTCGATTCCAATGATGGCAAAAAAATAGTAGACGATAACAAGGACAACTCCAACGCTGACAAATCGAGGCATCAAGATGAACACTGTGCCCAAGACATCGTGGTAGCTCTTCTTCAGCTGAAACAACCTGCAAAGTGTAACATTTAAAAAAAACTTCAATCAGAGAAATGTCATTGCAGTAGGCTGTTTATTAAAGTAGTGTACTTGAATAAGAAATGTAGAACTAGGCAAATTTCAATGAAGTCCCTGCAACGCTTTTTTGACCAAAATTCTGGCAGCATAAAACATTTTTGCCCAGCGCCGTTTGCCTGTCATCGTCATAGCTGCCATGAAGTGTAGTTCATAGCTTGAATGACACACGCAGCAAAATTAGGCATCGAGTCATGGACGCTGAACTTTCTGTCAATTATGGTTCCATTGTAGTGCACTAAAATTAGGAATTTGACGTAGGTATAAAATTATTAAAAGCTCACTTGAGAAGACGCAGTGAGCGAAAGATGAGTATTCGCAACAGGTTGGCATCCAGGAAGGCTCCTATGGACCCAAACACGACAGCAGCCACGATGACCACAAAGTCAAACCTAAAAAAAGTAAAAACAGACCAGTAAGAAAAAAAAAATTCTGCACAGCATAGCTTATCAGGGATGTTAACATGACGTGAAATCATTGCCTTATATTATTGAAATTTATATGTGCTACTATCTTTTAAAGAAATTCGTGCAGGTCCGACACATGTGTCAGAACCATGAGAACTTGATGCTTTTGAGGTGTTTACAGAAACACTGTTGGTTCACGCTAATGCTTGGTGTTGCTTTCTGCATAGCATTGATGTTGTGCTTTGGCTTTCTGCTTGGAACATCTGCCCAACTGTCCCTAATGGGCTTACCTCAATAACTCAGATTTGTGTCGCAATATTTTCCATAAACGTTTCCACGTGTCACTTACTGTGATGGATACTTTGGTGCTTGAGTCCATTGTGTTTGACTTGCACGATGTGCGTGTTGTGTGCGCTGTACTTGAGAGATGCGGGCCTGTTGTGTAAGTGTGTTGCTTGGTCTGACTTTTGTGTTTGCGCTTGCATTTATGTGTGCACTGTGTTTAAAAGATGATAATCACGTGCCTTCCACGTGAGTACAATGCGCTGTGCATTTTGTGCTGAGATGCACCAGACAAGCTCCAAGCAAATGAAGCAGAGTAATATTGTTACGTGAGTGACAGTCGCTTTTACAAGTCGCTATTCACAAGATATATTTTCAAGAACGGCTGCAGCGCTGAGCAATCCGGCTCCGAGCTCGAGCAGCTAACGACCTTCGTCCTCTTCGTCGGGCGCACACGCGCGTCGACAATATGGATTCCGGCAGCCTACATGTAGCATAACCCCTGGCGCAAAGGCGCCGTCTCGGCGCATCTAGGCGTCAACGTCATTGGGCGAGTGGTACTGCTTCAGGCGTGCGACGTGTACGATGTCGCTGGCATGCGGGGTGGATGAAGACGACGAGTCAGCAGGAGCGATTTCATAGGTGACGGGAGTCACCGCACGAAGCACTCGGTATGGCCCTGTGTACCGAGAGAGCAGTTTGTCGGACAGGCCAACGTGCCGGGTCGGAGACCACAGCAGAACCAAAGAACCGGGCGAAAAGTGTACGTCGCGGTGTCGTTGATCATACCGACGGCGTTGGTTCTCTTGGGAGGTCAGAAGGCGAGTACGAGCGGCTTCGCGTGCATGAGCGGCCCGGCTGATAGCGTCCAGGGCGTATTCAGTGGTCGGAGCTGCTGGCAACGGAATGACTGTATCAAGGGGCAATGTGGGTTCGCGGCCGAACAGCAGGAAAAATGGGGAGTAACCAGCCGTGTCATGGCGCGAGGAATTGTAGGCAAATGTCACGTACGGTAGAGCAAGGTCCCAGTCGGAGTGGTCTGAGGAAACATACTTTGAAAGCATGTCGGTTAGGGTTCGGTTCAGACGCTCCGTGAGGCCATTCGTTTGCGGATGGTACGACGTAGTGAGCTTATGCCGCGTTTCACATGAACGCAGGATGTCCGCTATGACTCTCGATAGAAATGTGCGGCCACGGTCCGTGAGCAGCTGGCGTGGAGCACCGTGTTGCAAGATCACGTCGCGCAGAAGAAAATCGGCGACATCTGTGGCGCAGCTTGTTGGAAGAGCTCGTGTGATGGCGTAGCGTGTGGCGTAGTCTGTGGCCACAGCTATCCACCTGTTGCCAGCAGAAGACAGGGGAAAAGGGCCGAGTAGGTCCAAGCCGACGCGAAAGAAGGGTTCGGACGAAATGTCGAGGGGTTGAAGGCACCCAGCCGGAAGCGTCGATGGTGTTTTGCGGCGTTGACATTTCTCACACGCCGCGATGTATCGTCTGACGGAGCGTGCGAGACCTGGCCAATAGAAGCGACGGCGGATTCGGTCGTATGTGCGGGACACACCAAGGTGACCGGCAGTTGGAACGTCGTGAAGTTCGTGAAGTACAGCGGAGCGGAGGTGTTTGGGTACAACAAGCAGCAGGGATGGTCCGTCTGGATGAAAGTTGTGGCGGTATAGCGTACCATTCTGGAGTACGAACGAGCGATGAGATCGGTCCGAAGGTGAGGCTTCGAGGCACTCGATGATAGCCCGTAAGGATGCATCACGGCGTTGCTCGTCGGCTATGTGGGTCAGTTGGGAAACGGTGCACACGCAAGCGTCGGTGTCAGGGACGGTGCGCGACTCGCCAACCGGATAGCGAGATAGGCAGTCGGCGTCCTGATGCAGGCGTCCAGACTTGTACGTTACTGCAAAAGTGTACTCTTGCAGTCGCAGAGCCCAGCGACCAAGTCGACCTGTGGGATCCCTTAATGATGAAAGCCAGCAGAGCGCGTGGTGGTCGGTGACTACGGAGAAGTGAGTGCCATATAAATATGGACGGAACTTGGAGACCGCCCAGACAAGAGCAAGGCATTCTCTTTCGGTGATCGAATAGTTGCGCTCCGCAGGTGTAAGGAGGCGACTAGCATAGGCGATAACGCGGTCGTGTCCCTGCTGACGTTGGGCGAGGACAGCTCCGATCCCGTGACCACTGGCATCAGTTCGGACCTCAGTCGGGGCGGATGGGTCAAAGTGGGCCAATATAGGTGGCGTCGTCAAAATTGTGATGAGGTGAGAGAAGGCGGCAGCTTGAGTGGACCCCCACGAAAATGGGACGTCTTTCTTTAGAAGATCAGTAAGTGGTCGAGCGATTGCTGCAAAGTCCTTCACGAACCGCCGGAAATAGGAACAGAGTCCCACAAAACTCCGAACATCTTTGGCGGATTTGGGTACTGGGAAACTGGTGACGGCACGAATTTTCTCAGGGTCCGGCCGCACACCAGAAGCATCAACGAGGTGGCCCAACACTGTAATCTGTTGGCGGCCGAAGTGACACTTCGACGAGTTCAACTGGAGGCCAGCATTGCGGAAGACGTCGAGAATAGCCGACAGACGCTCAAGGTGGGTCTCAAATGTAGGTGAGAATACGAGGACGTCGTCTAGGTAACAAAGGCATGTTGACCATTTGAACCCTTGTAGCAGAGAGTCCATCATGCGCTCGAACGTGGCTGGGGCGTTGCATAGACCGAAGGGCATAACCTTGAATTGGTACAGGCCATCGGGAGTGACGAAGGCGGTCTTTTCTTGGTCTTTCTCGTCCACGGCAATCTGCCAATAACCGGAGCGAAGGTCTATGGATGAAAAGTAGCGTGCGCCATGGAGACAATCGAGAGCGTCATCAATGCGGGGCAAAGGATACACGTCCTTTTTCGTAATTCGATTTAGATGCCGGTAATCGATGCAGAAACGCCACGTGTTGTCTTTCTTTTTAACCAGGACGACGGGTGACGCCCAAGGGCTCGATGAGGGCTCAATAATGCCTTTAGCTAACATCTTGTTTACTTCTTCTTGAATAATCTGGCGCTCCGATACGGACACCCGATACGGTCGACGGTGAATGGGAACAGCATCACCTGTGTTGATACGGTGCTGCACAAGAGAAGTTTGGCCGAGTGGTCGATTGTCAAGGTCAAAGATCTCGCGGTAAGAAGCCAAAAGGCGGATGAGGGCGGCTGATTGCGCTGGGGGGAGGTCTGGGGCAATCATGGGGCGTAATGCCATGTCGAGGCTTGTGGTATCGGGTGGGCGACAAGGAATATTGGAGCATACGTCTGCTGCAAAAGAGGTGACGTGGTCATCGGCTAAGGACCGCAACGTGGCGATTAAGATGCCTTGAGGGAGGACTTGCTTCGTGAAGCCGAAATTTATGACGGGGAGATGTACCCGGTTAGCGGCTATAGTTATGACGCAGTGAGGCACAGTGATGTCACGTGCCAGAAGTACATCAGTAATCGGCGTGACGACGTAGTGCCCATCCAACACGGATGAAGTCGTTGTGAATTCGGCGAATGTTAGGGCTTTAGGCGGTAGGCGGATGAAATCCGAGGTGCAGAGGCTGTGTGGGAGGTCGGGGTGAATATCTGGCTGAAGAGGAAGGTCCAAGCAAAGAGTACCAGCGGAACAGTCTATCAGGGCAGAATGGGTCGACAGGAAGTCCATCCCTAGGATGAGGTCATGAGGACAATTATGGAGCACCGTGAAGAGGACAGGAACGTAACGGTCGGCTATGCTTATGCGAGCTGTACACATTCCAGTGACAGGAACAGTTCCGCCATCGGCGACGCGTACAGCTTTTGTAGTAGCAGGTGTGAGGACTTTTTTCAGTCGGCGACAAAGACGAGCACTGATTATGGACACGTGAGCTCCAGTATCGACTAGAGCCGTCAAAGAAATACCGTCCACATGCACATCGATGAGGTTCTTGTTCGTAGGAAGCGTCAACGGAGGATTTGGTTCAGAAGGAGATGATGCAGCACTACCTCCAGGAGCTGCACGATCTAGTTTTCCGTCGGGTACGATGCAAAATTGGGCGGCGAGGGGTGGCGGCGGGGTTGGGGCGACGGGGAACGACGGCGTTGAGGGGACGGTGAACGAGCAGGAGGGCGGCTGTTAGGTGTGTCACCAGTAGGGTCTGTACGGCTGGGCGAATACCGGCGAAGATCTTCATATGGGCGGGAAGGCGAGAAAAATTGGGTCCTATATGGCGGCGTCCAAGTGGCGCGGCAGTAGCGGGATACATGACCAACGCGGTGGCACCGGAAGCAGATGGGTCTGTCGTCGGGAGTACGCCATTCCGCTGGGTTGCGAGATCGTGGAGGAACGAATGGGTCACTTCGAGGTGCATTCATGGGCATTGGTCGGGACGAGGGGCGAGAGACGGGGCAGGCGACAGGGAACCCGAGGTTGGCGAATTCTTGTCGTACGACCGCCTGAATAACGGAGACCGCGGGGGTTGGTTGTATAGTGGCATGGTCGAATGGAGAGGGCTGGAACGGCGCTGGACTTGCCGCTTCAAGTTCCCGTCGAACGATACGCGTTACACTCTGCTCAAAGGGCGGTGTAGCGGCGGAATCGGAGCAGGTGGACGTGGCAGCCGTGTTTGGCAACCGAGAAAATTGAGGGTGCACACGACGGCTTTTGGCCGTTTCGAAACGGCGGCATTCTTGAATGATGCGGTCGATAGTCGAGACGTTGGTGTAGACCAGCAAATGGAAAGCGTCGTCCGCGATGCCTTTCAAAACGTGACCCACTTTGTCAGCTTCGGGCATTGCCTCGTCCACTTTCCGGCAAAGAGCAAGCACTTCTTGTATGTATGAGACATACGACTCAGTAGGTGACTGGACACGGGTAGCGAGCTCTTGTCGTGCAGCTGCGTGGCGACCGGTCGGGTTCCCAAAGATGTCACGTAGCTTCTCCTTGAACGTGTCCCAGCTGGTGAGCTCGGTCTCGTGTGTTTCGTACCAGATGCGCGGGGTTCCGTCCAAGTAGAAGAGAACATTAGCGAGCATCATGGTAGGGTCCCACCGGTGAGTTTGACTGACCCGTTCATACAGGCGAAGCCAGTAGTCGACGTCGAGGCCAGGTTGCGCAGAGAATGTCCCAGGATCGCGGGGGGTGGGGACCGCAACAAAGGTTGTCGTAGGAGCCGCAGATGGAGATGGGGACGGGTTGTCATTGGAAGCCATGGCGAGAGGCTGGATGACGCGGCCACTGCGGAGCTGCGTGATGAGGACGGGGAACGTTCCACCTCCACCAAATATGTTACGTGAGTGACAGTCGCTTTTACAAGTCGCTATTCACAAGATATATTTTCAAGAACGGCTGCAGCGCTGAGCAATCCGGCTCCGAGCTCGAGCAGCTAACGACCTTCGTCCTCTTCGTCGGGCGCACACGCGCGTCGACAATATGGATTCCGGCAGCCTACATGTAGCAATATGAATAAAAATTCACTTTAGAAATGATCGGCTTTTTGCGAGAATGCCCTACAACTCGTGCAGTGTTACTAAATCACCTGATTCAGGCAACACCAAACCTAACCATGCTTCACAGATATTTTTACTATAATCTTGCACTTTTTATTACACATGTAAAAATCGCATAAGCAGGACAATGCATTGTCTGGAAGGGTCATTCCCAGTCGTACATTCACTAAGTTCTATAACTGGCGACATTTCTACATTTGTGTTAAAATGACTTGCAACAGAAAGCAGTGCACACAGCAGACAAAGGGCATAACGTTCCATCCCTAAAATAAGCAAACAGGAGGAGGATTGCACAACATTTAACCACACGCACTGACATTACATTAGTGACATTGCATAACAATGTAAGACCCCAAGGAGTTTAAGCACTTCGCATCAGGAGCTGCAAAATTCAAAGAACGGTCCACAAAGCTTGCTCGCTGCACAGTCTATCACAAATGTGTCCATTTCACTGCCCTAAGACGCCTTTTGAGATGAGATGAAATTCTTACACAAACAAGCACACCACTTACTTGTTCCAACCTTGGTGGAAGTAATCGGCTACACCAAAGGCTGCTATCTTCAAAAGCATCTCGGTAAGGTAAACTGTGAAAAATTAAAAAGAAAGCAAAAATATGTTGCAAATATTTTCAGTAGCATATTGTTTTTCCACAGCTGTGCAAAAACTAAAGCTCACGTGCATAAAGAAAAATCCACACTCACATATGAGCAGCCCAACTAGAAGCCATGCTGAAAGTCCAGTCTTTCCATCCCCTATGACTGATGAGGGGCCACCTGTACATTAGGAAATACAAAACTTGCACACTTTGGTTTCACGAGATATAATTTCTTTTTGCCACTACCAAGTCAGTTTTGTGGAATTGTCCAGTTAACATAAGTTTGTAGTAAAAAAATACCATAGCCTTGCCTGTCAACTGTGTGATTTCCACTATGTGCCAGAGAAAGCTTGTTGCAATAACAAGGTCTGAAAATGAAAGAGAAAGAGAGATAAATGTATTGAACTGTGGATTGCCAGTCGTATCTTTGTGACTATACAAGGAGCTTCTACAAAACAAAATAACTGGAATTAACACATACTTCAACCAGCCCATCCAGACAGGCTCTCTACAAACTATTAATTACATCCAAAATCTATCTATCCACAGTTATGGCAGCTAAATGTGACCCATCCTAATTTGCACTGTGATGGAAGCCTTGATCTCAATCATAAACTTTCAGGGATATTGTGTTCAGTCCACAGTGATTGGCTAAAGCCAGAAGCAGATGCCACAAAGGTAGCATCACACTTATGATTGACGTTATTTTGCCATAAAATTGCCGTTTAGCACACTGACAGTATTCATGTCAGTTCAGAGAGTTAGCGCTCGCAGGACATTACGTCACAGTTTAGTGTGAGACCGATTCCCAAAATTAGGCCAATTACACGGTCCCACAGTCAAAAGTGTGCACCTTATTTCCCAATTTTATTGCATCTGCCAAGCAAGTGAAGTACAAGATTCGTAGTGTACCATTGCCAATGAAGTAGTAATAGTAATGAAATGGGGGACAGATGGAAAATTGCATTCGGTACACTTAATATTCATATAGTCGGACTAGAGAGAGTTTAGTGTTGGCTTAGATCAATATCAACCATGATAAAGTAGATTGCTTAAAACAGCATCCTCCACAACCAATAGGCAATTAGCTTAGCAGGCTGAAGCCAGATACTGAGTACAGTATCTGTATGTGTAGAGAGTTCATAGAGAAATGACAGACAAAACTCACAAGCAATATCTGGGCAGTGGCAGGAAAGATTCAAAGGAAGCGCAGGAGAATGAGAGCAAGAGGAACAAGCTTAGGTCCCTGTTTGGGAGAAGGCAGGAAGATTAGAGCACAGACAATTACACGGCAGTACTGTGATTGGCAAGCTACTTTCACTCGCATAAGAGACCTGCCTGATCTTGGACATTATACTTACATATGATAACGTTGCTCCATTTCCAAGTGATCACCTTGTAGGCACCTTTGGTAATATGAATAAGGGAAGAAACAGAGCAATAGGTTACTACTAGCTGAATACTTAAAGTAGACACAAAGCTATATTTGTGCAATTAATTTTGCACTAGGTGCAACGCAGCATGACGTGACCAAGTACTCGTCTGATGCTTGCACAACTAGCGACAGCATCTAAATAAATTATGTTCAATGTTTAAACGAAGCACACACTTGTGAATAAAGACTGGCAAAAACGTAACACAGTACAAACAGCCTTATGAAGTGCCATTACATTGGCTATCTTATACTACAAAATAGAAATGATAAAGGCATAGCTGCCATACCTTCAAATAGTTTTCTCTCAAATGGTCTCTTCAGCTCATTAAACCAAGGGTAGTCTGACCATTTGCGCTAGAAGAGAGACAAACATGATAACGTTTAGCACAAATGAACCTTTTTCATGGTGGGTGTATGCCTCTGGTTTTACTTGTTACTTGACGTCTCTTCCTGACATTGCATAATCAATCCTCAGTAAAGGTACCCCTGTCTTATTTAGGTCACTACGTAGTTCCTATCCACAAGAGTAGGTACCAACGTTGCATATGACATATATATCAGTATTATGTATTTTATTTGATCAAAGAAATGCTATGCAACATGTTTTGCATATACCACTATCACTTTCTCTTGCATGTCAAGGACTTTTCAACAAATCAGACGCACTAGAAACGTTGCTGTTACCATCTTTCTACATGCAACAAATAAATTCTGCTAAATAAATTTTGCTAAATATTTTGCTAAAATTTTTCTAATAAATTCTACTAAGTAAATAAATTCTGTTCTCATTGACATTGTGTCTAGCAAAGAAAAAACAAGCCCTTAAATTACTCTTCTTGCGTTCAAATAAATTATCCAATAATATAACACATCGGCCAACTATACACTCCCAGCAAAAATGGTGTTCCTTGAAATGCTACTTCAGTGTCTTTCTTTTTTTACAACAGGGATGCATTTGCACTGAAGATTTTTTTGGCTTCTTCATTTGAGCATTAAAGGGACACTAAAGAGCAAAACGATTTTTCTCGCATTAGTAAAGTAGTCTTCCACGATAACAAAAACACCACGCTTGCTGCACAATGACGCTTAATAAGCGAGAAAACACGCAAAAAGAAAATACAGGTGGCGAAGCCACCTTGAAATTCCCGCACCATTTGCCGTGACGTCACATATTTTTGACGGCGCCTGCTTGGGCCTACGTAGTTCCTAATCGGTTAAATCGAAGTACATTGTCCTCTGAGGGGGCCAGAGACTTGACATAACGAGTTTGTGGAAATTTCGTTGAGCCAGTGGCGCCAAAATACGTTAAATGTTCTTCGAAATTTGTTACGTCACGAATTACAAAGTTCGGCGCGAAATTTAAAAATGAAACATGGAACTTGGTTTTCTCCTCTAATAATAAACCTATGGTGGTGAAATAAACTACGCAAGAGTTCTCTGAGCACACTTTATCAATCTAAACCAATTCATTATTTCTCTTTAGTGTCCCTTTAATGACGGCTTTAGAATTTTTACATGGCATCACCACATAACCTTGAGAGCCTGTACAGCTTGTCAAGTGTACACTCAGAAGAAGCAATTTGTGTTGTTATAATGGAATAATACTATAAAGTTTATTCTGTTATGTCAGCCGAGAGGCAATTATTCTAATTTTACTTACCTCCCACGTGAGCTTGCTGGCTTCATACACCTGAAGGAACTCTTCTTGGCTGAGAAATCCATTCTGCGCTGTGTCCATGGTCTTGAACATCAAGTAGACGTCCCTTCGCTCTGCATAGAAATTTGTGGCACATTCGTATTGCCTTAAATAGGGTGTGAAAAAAAGCCAGAGGAAAAGGAATACAATACTGATCCCTAGGTCCAGCCATTGCACATAGGTGCTAATAGGATATCTAAGGTAAGCTACATTCATAAACCTAAAGCTAAACTTTCTCTTTCAATAGTTGATTTCAAGATTATTAAACAAAGTTTTCTGTGCCAAAAAGCACAGTCTCATTATGGGGCATGCTGCAGTTGGGGACTATGGATTATTTTTTCCCACCTTTGGTTCTTGAATGTATGCAATTGCACAAGCATTTTTGCTCATTGAAATGTGGCCACAGCAAACGAGAACTGGACCCGTGCAGTGCAATGCTACAGCCACAGAGTCACTAAGCACTATTCATTTTCCACTTGTCATTTCATGTCGTGTTCCATGGCAGATCGCTTTCTATCGTTTCCTTGGCTTCGTTATTTGTTGGCTTTATACGAGCGTGATCAATAAAAATGGCTTGTTGTTTGATTCCTTTTTATTCTTTCATTCCACTGATGAGGAAAATGTTTAAGTAGGGGCAAATATTACATAGTGAAAAAACAATTAGTCTGCATGCCACAAAGATGAAAGGAAAGACCTTGTATCAGCTACATGCAGCACTTACTGCGTGCGCTCATAGAACTTCCACGCAATTCCAGTACTACTCTGTACAATTTAACATGTCAGTTTCTTCACACCAGTAAATTAAAAAGATAAGAGAAGAGTAAAGCTGGACAAAGTCCTCACTTGCACGTGGCTTGTAGTACTTCATGAGCCCCTCAAAGTGGCAGAAGTAGAGGCACGACGGAGAGGATCGATTGACAAGCAGGCGGAAGGCCTGGTGGCAGGCTTTCCTGCGATGAAGCAGCAGCTTGCGGAATTTGTCCTTCTCCAGGGATGAGAAACGCTCATACACAACTGCCAACACCTGCATTTTTAAGTGCACACCCATTCCCACTGTCAGCGTAGCTTGGCTTTTATTTTGCTCACTTGTTCTATGCAGAACAGTGAATACGACAATTACATTTCGGCAAACGCACATGCTTTAACTCGGTAACAAATCTATTCTTACGGGTAAAATTTTCTCACTATAATGGAGTTGGATGTTACGATTGATGTGTTTATTGAAAAAAGGCTTCTGCTATACCTTCATGTGAGAACAGCGCAAACAGTTGCCCCTCATAAAAAAATCATTAGAGGGCAAATTGCTCGTCAAAGCACTTATATTTGAGCTTCAAATGGACTGTAATTTTGCTTATGTACTACTAGGTTACCTATCCTAACTGTGTGAATGCAATGGTAAAATGTCAGATAATCATGAGGATTGTAAAACAAGCCAGAGAACAATTGAAAAACACAAACGTGGATGCACAATCCTCAATGTAAAAGCTGATTAAGCCATAATCATCGAATGGTGTATGGTGAAATGTGATGGCTGAATGATAACTCAACGGGCCAGAAATATTCATGGCACACATAAAGAGAAATGCTGGTGTGTACTAAGTATAATGTAATGTTTTGGCTCCAGTATGTGTAATCAGGGTAAACAAAATGCTGAGGAAAATGATTACATTAATCAGCAGCACAATAAATAGGCTGTGACATTCAACAAGACAGTGAAAGTGCTAGCTTCAAACTGTTTGATCCCTTTAAAAACTAAACTCCCTATACCCGACCCAGTATAATGGTAGATGACAACTTCCCATACAGTTGAACCAAAGATTAAGGCAGATTAAGATCGAGCTGTGAAGCACAGTAAAGCACTTGTTTTTCTTTTATTTATTTTTGTATTTGAAAAAAATAAAAAGCAAAGGGAAAGTAACCAGTACTGCTCATATATTTCTCACTGTTGTGTTTCACCAATTGTAATGCTGCTAAAATGCTGTTTCCACGTGTATTGCCATTAAATTAGGTATGTTATTTTACCACTATGTTTATCTTTTTCTGGTGTCTTGTGAAAAACATGTTATATAGGGGTTTTGGTTTAGTTTTTTTTCTTTTCTCATTCATGTGCAGCACTGCTCCAATGAGGAAGGCCAAGGCGGTCAGAGATGACTTGCCACCGCTCAACATCACCACGGTCAAAGAGCACTGGCTGAAATCAAACAAGATTTTCATGCTGGACTATGACGGAACGCTCAATCCGGTCCAGAAGATACCTCACAGTGCAAAGCCTAGCGATCAGCTCATCGACCTGCTGACCAGGTTCAACGAGAAGGCTAAGGCTGTGATATGCACCGGAAGGCAAAAGGAGCAGGTCGACGGTTGGTTTCCCGCCGAGATTGAAATCTTTGCCGAGCATGGTGCTTACCACAGAAAGGACGGCTCGTGGAAGAGGGAAGGGGAGCCTCTGGACTTGACGGACTGCATCGCAATCATGGAGGAATACAAGAAGGCATGGCCGGACGTGGTACTGGAGATCAAGAGCACTGCTCTAGCATTACACTACCAGCACGTCAAGAACTTCGATCCGAGAGAGATGGTCGAGAGACTCAGGCATTACGTGGGCGATGCGGTGATCGAGGGCAACAGGATAGTCGACGTGCGCACCATAAGCAAGGACGTGCCCTGTTGCCAGGTCAATCCTGCATTGTGTGCTGGCGACGACGTGACCGACGAAGACATGTTTGACGTGTGCAAGGGCCTGTCCATCCGTGTAGGCAGGGCACCCTCCAAGGCAGATTACTACGTCGACGGTGTGGCCGACATTCATAGTTTGCTGGAGGAGCTTATCAAGATCAGTTAAGCAGTAATCTTTTTCTCGTATTTCTTTATGTTGAGGCAAAATGCTACACTTGTAGCAGGTGCTAATAATAGTTAGGGGAATTGTTACGGTCTTGGGTTATAATAAACAAATTGTAATTAACACAGTGTAAACACCAGCTCCATTATTGCTCACGACTCGCATTACTCACCAAATTCATGAGGAAGTAGAGATGGACGAGCAGAAACACGACGAAAAACAGCGCAGCCCATTTGGAGTTGGCATAGTATGGTATCATCACATCAGGGAAGCTAAACAAAGAAAAGAATGTGATCACAGACAACCTTGACATGATGCACATGGCGTTTTTATATAACACTCAACACAGTAGATAAAGCAAGTTTTTTCTAATCTCTGGTGCCTCCCGACTTGGAAACTCTAATAAACTGCGCACACCAGTACAAGTTAAATAACAAACTAAACATGCAATGATGCAACATTTGCAACACATCTGCCAAGCATGCCTTTGTCCCACCTTTGTCTAAGGTTTGAATCAATCGCTGCAATATCTAGCATAACTATATCGCCATTTATAAATATCAAGTGCTGGCAATGAGAAGCAGTAAGCTTGGGACAATTTTTAAACTTTTCAGCATAAATTTACAGGCCACATGTCCTAGGTCAAATTACAATTGTGCATCACAAAAGCTAGCACGAGTTTTCATGGTACACGCGTAGATCCTCATTTAGAATCAACTCTGTAAGAAGCAAGAACTAAGAAGGCAGGTCCGCACTGCCATAAAAGAATATGTGCTGTGCTAACCGCTGTTATCTCCCCCAGCTGCCAATGTTTTTCGGGCCACTTTAAAACAGGAAGAGATAACAGGACTTACTATCTATCACTGCAAGTTGGCCGTATGATGAGAACTTCCCTGTTTTGGCAGATTCTTGCATAGTAAACATGGGTCAAACAGAACAGACCACCAAAGAACACATCAAGAGATCCTGGTAACCATTACTCAACCAAGAGGTTCATCTATGAATGGCAGTATTATTATACAGGTGTAGCTATTCAATACACTCACTTGATCGATGCTGTGAACACTGATAACAGCGTGAAATTGAAATTTTGACTAGGTATGAAAATTCAGGATGCATAGCAAGCTTCCTACAAATCAAACAAGAAATTAAAATACGTTTACTATTTAGTGCTCAGATTCAGCAATCATTCTTAGCTAACTAATATCTATGCATATGCACAACAATGCTACTACGACTGTGGTGAGCATAACAAGAATTTTTATATGCTCGCCACAGATTGATCACAGGGGCACAAGAATGCAGTGTTCAATTTTGGCATAGAATCCTTCCTATATGTTTGTATTATAGTGGCTGCTGAAAAAGGCTCCATGAATCTTGTTGAACTTAGTTTATTATGGACCTACAGTTGTCACAAAATGGCTTACCATTTGGAAATCGGCACCTTTAAACTTGGCACCGCATTAGCACACTACACAGCAAAAAATAACCAGTGTGCACAGTAAAGAGGCAGTACTCACTTGGATGTCGTCAACAGTACGAAGAGATTCACAAGGCTGTCATAGAGTGTACTGAAGTACTGCAAGTAAAAAGTGTTCTCATCCAACAAATTTTCTATATAAACCATATATACGTTCAAGGTATACTTACGGGCTGGTTGTCAACAAACGAGAAGATGTGATATCCTGCAACAAGAAGACAAAGGTTTAATACAAACACACATAACATGAGAAGAACAAAGAGAAAAAAAAAAAAAACAAAACATGCTCTTGCAGCGAGTTGATATGTAAAATTCCATTGCAGGCTTTTTCATGCACCTGTAGCCCTAACCAAGATGGTTGAACTTTTGCTAGTAGCATTGTTGAAACTGAGACATGCATTATGAAAGCTAATAGGCACGGAAGGCAGCATGTATTGTGATGCACCAATCTGCATGCCCAAGGCATTGTTTGCAAGTGTAGTCACGTATTCACCACCTTTGTTGCACACCTGCAGATTATCTTGTGCATATTGAGCTGTCGTTTCAACTGGATCTATAAATGTGAGGGCCTTAACTCGTGCCTTTTCAACACCATCAGGTAGCAATTCAACTGTCTTTAAGGTTATCACTTAAACTCATGCTGCCATAAGTTAACACTTGCTTTCACATTAAAACAAAGTCATGTCTGTTGCATAGCATTGGTTTGTTTCTTGCTGGGGCTTTGTAGTGCATTCTAATTAGGCAAAAAGTTGAATTACCTGAGGTCGAATTAAAGGGAGTTGACTGCCTTTGACAGACAACTTGCTACTTTTTTAGGTGTATCCCTAAACACAGTTCAGGCTAACAGCTCTTACAAAACAACAAGTCTAATACATAGCTGCAATAAATTGCTTCTGTTCTTGCATTTACACGGCAGCGTGGTGGTAGCGGAGAACACATATTAGAAGATTGTTTGCCCATAAAAAAAATTTTGTAGCTGAAACACAACGCAAGAACCGCACTCACCCAAAATGGCAAACACAGTCATGAAGAAAAACAATATGACCAACATATCAAACACCGGTGGAAGAGACTGCAGAATCTGCCGAGTCAATCTGCATGATTTAAAACAAAAAACAATGCAATTATAAATGTTATTTATGAGTTATTTTGGTCAAAACATAATGTAAACCCAAGGTTCTTTTGACTGGCTACTTAGTAATCATACTGTTTATCTTCTTCTTGGCCTAGTTGGTATGCTTAATGTATGACATTTTAGTATGACATGTTGTCTTGTTCGTGTCTTTCTTGTGTGTGTTGTCTTTACTAGCAGCAAAATGTCATACATTATGCTTATCAACACAACAGGCTGCATGAAGCAAATATTTTGAATGTGTGCCACGAATATTCTGAAATCTGGGCAAATTTTGACACAATGATCAAGGTTCGAAGAATAAAGCGAAAAAAAAAAAATTTCACACACACAGAAGTTGAAACGCAATTTTAGAATAAATACAGTCCTGAGTAAACAATGAATTATTAATCCTGATTGACACCAGTATCAGAGAGAGCGAATTTATGTTCCTTGTTTCAGCCCAGTTGGAATGTAGTGATGAGATGCAATATTTTAAGTTTCTTTTTTTTGCTTGTCATGGATCTCACTAAACTTTTGGTCATCAGCTGGGGTCGAAGACCTTATTCAATTCTGTGTCTAGTGGTAAAGAAACTACATCATGACAATCATCAGAAGAAATACAAGAGTACATCCGCTAAAGGTGTAGTGAGAATAGCCACAATCGGTACCTCCGAACGCCGCCCAAGTAGTGGTTGTCAATTAGGAATATAGGCCTGAGGGCACGGAGGATGCGGAAGTGTGTGGCCTGCCGAGCAGCAACCACAAGTGCCTCTATCAGCATCAACAGCAGTATTGACAGCTGAGTGAAAGAAAAAAAAGGACGCACAGTGTGTAAGAAGTCACTGGAAATCATGAGAAAGGAAAAGTGATTGGATATGCAAAAAAAAGGAAGAACAAAAAAAAAAGGCAGTGAACAAGCCGTGAACAAGAGTGCTTACTTTGAAAACTGTTCTCTTGTGAGTCAAAAATGGTTTGAGCCCCATCCATCGGAGTTTCATGCACAGTTCAACAGCAACTACGGAGAGGGCCAGTAGCTCAACGGAAACGTGAAGCTGAAGATGGCAGAGAAAATTTGTAAAGAATTATGTTGTGTTCAACTCGGAACAAGCAACACCTCCGCACCTAATGTGATCCATATACATCACACCTCAGACACCACAAAGCCAGGGTTCAGCTTTAAGAAAGCAACAACCATAACAAGTAAAATTGTGAGCACATTTTTACCGCAACGTTATGCAGTGTTCAAACATTTATTTTATGCGGCATAATAGTTACTGTAAACCATCAAACCTGCATGGGTGTAAAAATCACTGAAGTCACCATGGCCTAAATGAGCTGAAGTCACCATGAAGTGTGAAATGGGTGCCATGATGGCATGATAAAAATAAGTGCAAAATGTGTTTCATTCAGTTGTCACACGAAAGTTTATACAGATATAGTTGGTATGATTCTTCTCATACCCACAAGCATACCACAATGTATATTTAACAAATTACCTGCCTGGTGTGCAAGCATGTGTTTCAGGCATTTCAAGTGAACATGTATTCAAAGTAAATAGTGTCTTCAGTGAGCATTACTTGCAGTTCCTTAAGTTCACTTTGAACAAGTAAACAGACCATGTAAGTTTTACATTTCACAAACACGAGCACTATAGAAACAAGTGCTGCTTTTCACTCACTCCTGCTTTCAAGGTTGCTTTAATGTCATTATTCACCGATCTGACCAATGTAATTTCTAATGTCATAAATTACAAGTGCAGCGTATGGTCCTCGTCATCTTATTCATGTTTAATTTGAGGATTTGACAAGTTTTGGGAATTTGTACATCGCCAAAAATATTTCAAGGGCCCAGCAGAATACAGCATGATGGATGACATCATTGTTTTTATGGCACTTGCGAAGGCAACACTATGGCACCGACCGACCACAATCACCTTTGCAAGTGATTAAGTGCTGCCGCTGCAGATGCGCTGACTAACGTTTCCATTCTCTGTGGAATTAAAGAATGAAACAACCAACACTACTTTTATGTCCTCACTGCAACAAATACAAGCCTTCATGCGCATTATTCCTTTATTATTGCAACTAGCTTTCTTGGAGCGTTCGGCTACTCACTAACATTGAAATATCGTCATGTATAATTCCTGCGGAATTTTAACACTCTCCCTCTACATGAAGCTCCACATGTGCGTTTTTCCTAGTGCAAGTGCACCTCGTAACAGGTAAACAGCAATTTGGCATACACTGTTTTGATGTGATGCATTTGGCACTAAAAGGTGGGATCGCTGCTTCTGTCTGCCTCAACTGCAAGCCGCGACAGCCACAGCACATCTGTGGCTCTCACACACTGAAACATTTAAAAGCACTCACAGCCACGGGGACGCTGAGGCCTGGTACGGCAGGGGCCTCCATAAGGGCCAGTGCCATAAGCACGGTGGCTGAGAGGAGGTCAAGGCAGTAGAAGAGCACATTGTGGACGACCAGATAGGCCGGCAGCGCTTCGCGGCTGCATGGGTGGAAGTCGAGCTTGTCATTGTTTTCGCCTTCCTGCACATAACGCACAAGTGACCTGTCAAAAACGGGTTGGTTCCAGAGAAGTGTTACAGGCGAGGTGACAAGCTAATCAAACAAGAATGGTTTCACTTTCCCATGATCGCTAGTGCATGTGAGATTTCGACGTTTCTCGCTCCTAGACATGAAATTTCAATTGCTACAGCAAGTTTGGTCAACTTCATAACCTGGCGATGATTCTGCAGCGGCGACATAGCATTTCTGAGTGATGATGTGTGAGGTTCTGTAATTTTTCTCCTTCTGATAATTTAGTGTACATTAATACAGCTAGTGAGATGCACAATATGACACACATAATGTGATAAGAGTATATCATGCAGCTCTAGCTGCCATGCAAAAAAATATGTGCATTTTTTTTGCCTTATTGTTTTGTTACACTGAATCTTGTATCTGAAAGCTTCCAGTCAGTACTCCTAATCCTGTAGCAAATGACTGCCACATGAAGCTGCTGCGAGTTCTTTCAGCCTGATTGGTAACTGCATACACCACCTTTAGCTACAACGAAAAAAAAAAAGAATAATAATAATGCCAGTTTCACCTTCTAACTCATCACATGGTCTTCTATCAATACTACTGAGTTCATGTAAATTATATTTCATCTAGCTCTGCATTCCGCTTGATCTACTCATAAATTTCGTATATATAAAGAAAACAAATCAGAAATTCAATCCTTTAATTTATTCACGCTTTTTTTTTTGTCCATGCGTGCCCATACAAGAACAACTAATACAGAGTGAATAACAGAATTTCAGAATATTGAGCTCCGAGTCCTGCCCTTATACAACCTTAAGTGTTATCCACCGCTGCTTCATAAAAACATGCCAATACCTGTTATGCATATCCGTTGTTATAAATATCATCGATTTTATCAATAAGGCCACGGCATCAGATAGCATTCTGATTACACACCTCTGCGTAGCCGTACTCAGTTAACAGGAATCAGCTTTCTGCAAACATGCATTAAAGCATGAAATATTATCAGGACGCTATCCTGCTATTGAAAAGTGGCCATAGAACCCTATCAGGTATTCGCACAAGTTTCAGCATTGTTACGCAAAAAGCATCAGCAAGAAAACTTAAAAACAGTTTCATAATAAGTAGCTTTGCCATTGCGTGTCTTGCAAACGTTCTAAGGAATGCTCGCAAAAATGTCGCAGTTTCTACGCAGCCTGAAACGACATAATGCAGCTGCCAAATACATGTGCCACACTTTGCTTCAGCGACAGGGAGAACTCAAAGTGCCAGTGTGTGAACAAAAAAATCTGCGATACCTCTAGGAATATTGCTGCCTCGTGGTAATTTGACTGCCAACACTTCGCCAGCCGTTCACCTTGTATCTCACCGCTGGGGAAACTTAGTTCAGTGTGCTGTGAGTGATTGGTCTCCACAGAGTTGGTGAGATCTAACGGGATGTCTGCATCTGAAAAGAAGTATGCATACTCAAATTTAACATAAGAATAGGAGCAAAGAGTTTCGGGCAGCCTGCAAGCCCACTCTTCACAAGAAGGAAAAATGCAAAGTTTTATTAGCTCGCATGGGCATGTGGGGGTATATGCATTAACATGAAAAACATCATAAGCTGAATGAGACCAGGCAAACATATTTATCCTACCACTTTCAACTTTATTACAGCGGAGTGAACCACACCATATATAATCAATTATTGGAAATATGACACATTCATCAACAGTCCACCATAACTTGCACCTGTAGGGGACTTAAGCCACGCATGGCACTCAGCACTGCTACCATGTAATGACACATGCTGGTTACGAAATGTGCATTTACGACATCCTATTGCTCTCGCATTTGCACTCTTAATGGGGGAGATGTTGTTCACTTGTTGGCAGTTGCAAGGGGGACCCTAATTGGCTTATTTTTTCACGGCTAAGTTTCACGGCATTTTTTTTCCTAATGTACATTTGTCGTTTTAATTTGTTCTTTTAGCACAAAGCATATGTAAATATTGGACCTTTCTTTTTTTCATAAGGCGTTCAGCTTTAAAGCAGTGCTGAGCATATCTGTTCTAATTATATATGTCTTAATAAGTCTTGTGCGAGAACTTACATTAACTATTTACCTACAAAAGAAGCCACAAAACGTCGAAAATCGGTGGTTTTGTTGTACTTCCTTATGACTCCTTCCACCAAAAAGCAAGAGAAGCACTGGACAAGAACTTCAGGGGGGTTGCCCTAAAACCGTCAAAGGTCAAGAAGGATGCTCTTAAACTCATGGAACAGCTTCACCTTGAGGCCCTAGTGAAGTCGGCGAAGAAGAGCAAAGGTGATGTGCTATCCGTGTTTTTCACGCTTAAGACGCATAAACCGGAGCGCCCTATGAGAACCATTGTTACAGAGGAAGGTTCGTGGCAGAAACTTGTCGGTAGGTTTCTGCAAGGATCCCTAAAAGGTCTCGTTCCCGATGATCCGTGTGGCACTGACAGCTCGAGTGTGCTGGTTGAGGCTTTGAGGGCCGAAGAGCTGGTAGCGAACACAGCCTTTTCGGTGGACATTGAAGAGCTGTTTTATTCTGTACCCCATAATGAACTGTTTGCTGTTCTTCGTGAGGCCATTGAATTGCATGGCGCGACCTCTTTTTCAAGGTGCGTGTGGCCTTGCAACTGAGAACTTCATTGAACTTTTAAACTTTTATCTATCGGCAACTTTTGTCACCTTTGATGGCAAATTGTTTTTACAGAAAAACGGTATATGCATAAGGTCTTGTGTTGCGCCCGTGCTTTGCAGTATTTTCCTAGCCAATTTTGACAGACGCCTGTGCCAAAGCCTTGTTGATCACCAGGTAGTCCGCATTTTTAGATATGTTGATGATTTTATTGTGTTTCTTAGTATTGGGGGGAGTGAATGTATTTTAGATGTCATTGGTAACATCATTTCAGCATTTCAAGCATGCTGCTCACATTTTCGTTTCACGCATGAAGTTCCCCAGGAAAATTCCATTAGGTTCCTAGACCTCACTCTCACGTTTCATCCTCATGGTCACGTGTGTTGGAAGTATAGTCCAAGGACTAAAAAAGAATCTTTTGCCTTATGATTCCTCCCACTCCAAGCTGGTCAAAAGAGGTATCGCCAATCTATGTCTGACAAATGCGGTTACTAAGAGTTGCATTCATAATATGCAAGAGAGCATGGCTGAGCAGCAAAATAGACTTCTGTCGACTGGCTACCCGAAGTCGTTAATAACCTCTGTTGCCGAATATGGGTTTCAACGTGATGGTGGCTTTCGAGAACACAGAAGCGAAGGAGGTGATCGAGAAAAGAGGGCCCTTGTGGTCATGCCGTATATACATGGCATTTCTCATGGACTGAAAAAGGTTGCGGCCAGGAGCGATGTAAAACTGGTCTGTTCTGCACCGTGCAAACTCGCGAGTCTTTGTGAGAAGGTTGTGCAGCGTGGCACGATGAGCAGCATTTGTGACATAAAACATGTCAAAAAATACTGTGCGTGTAACACATGTGTAGTGTATTGCATCCCTTTAAGTTGTGACAAGTTTTACGTTGGACAGTCGGGTCGATGTGTCAATGTTAGGTTGAGGGAGCATGAAAATCTTCTACCCACGGGCACCGGTGGTAACTTGCCGCTGCACTGCAAGTTGTGTGGTTGTTCGCCTCTGTTTGCTAAGGTGACAATTTTAGGTAAGGCTAAGACGCAGCGAGAACGGGAGATTATTGAGGCATTCCATATTTGGAAACTTGGTCCAGACAAATGCGTTAGTGCGGCTTCTGTTTATCTTACCAGGAAAGAATTTTTGTTTCTAGCACAGAGGTGATCTGCTTAGATTAGCTGTGTGTGCTTTTTGGGGTGTTTGGTTTTGTTTGTCATCTGCGCATGCGTCGTACGGTCAGGGGGGAAGGTTTTTCTGAAATAAACGCCAGTTGTTAGTGCCACGTCTCTGCGCTCTGTCTCTGTTTTCTGCCGCTCTGCTGTTTTCCGATTTTCGACGTTTTGTGGCTTCTTTTGTAGTTAACTAAGTATGTACCAACTTGCCCAACAAGCAACTCTCCTGAACATTAGCTATGTTAAATTTCAAGAAATCAGCATGATATCAATGCATGCGTGAGTGTGTGTGTTTAAAAAATTTCACTCGCCACGCACACACACGTGCACCGCGTGCCAAGGAGGTCGCGCGTGACGTCACGCAGCCGCTATCGACGCACAAGAAATTAAGAAAGCAACTGTCTCGTCAAGCAGCTCCGCAGGGCTTTCAAATAAACTGATGTACGCACTGCAAGAACAGAAGAAGAAAATGGCTACACTGCACAACTGAGGGTGACTGCTGTGTCGCTCCATCGTACCTAATTAAGCGAACTTAAAGTTTATGGAACTATGCCCACAGTAAACACACACACGAATATAATGACAGTTGCTGATCGAATTCGGTGGCAGCGCAGCGCGAACTGCTGCGCCGTAAAGACGCAAAGCTAACTTACATAGGACGACACACTGAATTACCTGGCGCGATCGGGAAGCAGGAAATCATTGGCGATTAACGAAAACTCGATCTTCTCGCGGCGGTTTCGTGACGTCGCACGCAGAGCAAAACAGCAGCTGCGTTTACTGTGCAGCGTGCAACGAGGCAACCCTTAAGGACCGTTTTTTCTACGCCGTTCGGTCTTCTATAAAGGTACGATCGCGAAAATTGCGACAAAGCGAAAAGAAACGAAGAAAAAAAGCGCGTCTGCTACAAGCGTAGCGGACGCTCGCATCGCTTACTGGAAGCAGTGGCCCAAGACGTGGTAGCATCGATGCGCTCCGTGCTTTCGTATGAAACGCACCTGTCAGCCCTCACGAGAATGTTACGGTCGCTGTCGTCGCTATCGCTAATTTGCAAGCGATGAATACCGAAGTTCGCCATTCCTCGGCCATCCCACAAGGTTACGGCACAGACAAGCGCTCCATCTACAGCGCAACAGGCAGCCGCCCCCGAACAGTGTGGGTAAGTCGTGTCTAGCCGATCCCGCTGAATTAAGCGAAACTATGGGCCAGCAACTGATGGATATTTAGAACGTTCGGTATTGTTGTACGCCGCGACATCTCCTAACTATATGTTAACACACAGTTTTGCACTTCTAAATATTCGAAAGAGTTAGATGTAGACGGGACGTCTACATCTAACCGGGAGAGTATTTCCGCAGCGCGTTAAAAAAGTGCGGCCGGTGCGGCCCTCTGGCGGGGGTCTGACTCGCCAGGCATTGCCAGGCGAGTACAGTGTACTAGAACACTGTACGACTGTACAGGCGAGCGAGACCGGCGCGAACACTCTAGGCGAGACGGAAACGCGTAGACGAGGTGGCTCCGGCCATCGTATCGATAGTATGCGCTCCCCTTCTGCGGTAGTATTATGTTATTTCGGCAGAGTAAAAGGCTGGGCTTGGTGTTCCCTGACTACTGTGCGATGGAGTTAGGAGAGGCTAGGATAGACGCACATCTTCATTATCTTTGTTTATTGCTAGCGTGCATGCTTGTTGTTGACATCCGACCGTCAATTCGTACGTGTTGCATATCGTGCTTTAATTGTGGTGTTAATTCTAATGCGGCCGGACTGCTCGCACTGAGCTTACAAGAGTGCCCCTATATACCTCTAGGCCGCACACCTTGATTTAACAGCACTAACATTGTTTCATTTCGTTGTTGCTGCAAGTATAAATTCTGAGTGAACAAAGCAGTACAAAAGCGTGCACTGTCGGCGCAGAGCATTACGACGTTCGGCGACGAGTATGGCGAGTACGAACAAGGTTCTGTCTTCGGGAGAAGAAGCGGCGCGGCGGGAAATATGATGGGAATTCGCTAAAGCGTATGGGCCCAACGATGACGGGCCGACCCCGAGTTTCGAGTGAGAGAGGCGTGTCGCCGCAACTGCACGACAAAACTCGTCGGGAAGAGAGACGTCGGCCGCCCAGCAACGAAGGGAATCCGATCCTGGCTTGCGAGTGGCCAAAGCAGGAGCTCACGGACCGTTTAGCGGCGTCATATTATCATCGCTGTATCGACAGCTAAAATAGTACTTAGTAAAAAACGCACCCCAAAGCCAAGGAAAAGGCACCATCCGCAGTTTCATCAGTCTTCGCGACGCAAAGTCAGTGAAGCTGTGCTAAATTTTACCCTTGAATGTTGCATTTGTGCGCTGTGACGTGCAGCTCATGCAGTTACTGCTTCATCGCAATGCCCACTGAATGCGTTGTAATACCAAAGGAAACATGGCACTGCCGCAGAACCCAACGACGGTCGGAGTGCCGCCGCGGCCGCGTCTTCGTTCTTCGTCGCCTAGGCAACCGCGACCGCCGCAGCTCTGTGTACCACGTGACTTTTTTAACACGCGGCCGAAATACTCTCCCCATCTAACCTGCCGCCCCCGAACAGTGTGAACATCTTACTAGGGATCTTACTGCCGCGAAAAACTTGAGAGAGCAAGGCTTGCAAAATATGTTGAAGCAAATAATGTAATGATCTCGGTGCGAAGCAATCAGTAATTAATTTAACATTTTAATGAATTGAAGAGAGCTGGAAAAGCAGACATTTAATTTTGAGCGGATAAATATGTTTCCCCGATAATACGTTCAGTGGCGTAAATCCAGCAAAACAACAGGGGGGGTCCCGGACTTTGCATGGCAGCCATCTTGATTATTAGAAATGTGCATATTATTTTACACAAAAATGAAAACTTTACAATAAAACAAAAAGAAAACACACAAATATTCATATATCGTGTTATTGCAATGCTCTTGACGATCTGCACTGCGCGACGAATGAGTCTCATACAACGTTCTGAACTAGTTTCTACAACACAGTTCCAAACAGCCGATGAGTATTCGATGAATCTACACACTGGATATGAAATAAACGTTAAAGGAACACTGACACCAAAATTGAAACCTCGAGATGGTTGTATTGTTTGATTGTCCTGTATGCGTGCAAGGGTACTTCTGGCCGTTTATAACTGGCGGACGTGTTAGCTTTCAGTTATCTTAATTTGATTTTGAAGCAAGCGTGAATGCTCATCTGAGTTGACAGCACCTCGCGACATCTTCACTAGTAAGGCGAAACATTGGTATGGCGTATATCGAGGCCCCGCGTGACATTGGACGAGTGAACCGAGCATTTCGGTGTCACAGAAAATTTGCGGGGTGCATACAATACCACAACCGGCACCCGACGAGGGCTATTAATTGTTGCTCACCCCTCTCACTCTGTTGTAGGGCTGCGCTCAAGGCAGTTCTGGCTGCTTAGATCAGGAATGCCTTTTCTTTTTTCTGGGAGGACACGCGCTTAACACAGAAGCGCCCACATCGTTTCAATCGTTTACCGTGCGCTCGTGGCGTGTGGACTCGGCGCCGCGCCCTTTCCCTAACTGAGAGGACGCGCGGCTACACGTAGCTGCGCGCCCTCTCTTTCCATAGCAGTCGAGAAGGTGTTGAGAGGAGAGAGGAGCTGATGAACGAAGGAATGAGAGAAACAAGCGAGGGCCTTTTTTGTATCATCAAACACGTGTAACTCAGCTATTACAGCAGTGTTTCGAAAAATTCTCACGGCTACGTGTTCGTTGATTGTAAACACTTTTGTTCATGAATAAACAGACTGTCCGAAAGTTAGCCTCCATGCAGCCTGGAGATCGTGCGTGGGGAAAATTTCGCCTGCTGGCATATTGCAGGAAAGCTGGGAGGACATTACAAAGTTTCGAGGTTTCTTCGCGTGATTCAAGAACCGCGCTAGGAAAGTCATGTAGATGGTGCGTAGAAGAGTTTTCGGGTAGCTCGTCACTGGACTCAATGCCTTTATAACATGTCACTGCTGTGCGTGCGCTTCTATCAAGTCCAAGGCGATGGCGATTCATGCTAAAATGACTGGGCGTGCAAGCACGGAAACAAGAGAGAAGTCAAGACACCACAAACTCCGCTTGCGGCTCACTAGTTCGTCTCTCTGTTATTATTCTAAGGTTATGAAGAGTTGGCCGAAACGTCTAAATCACTCTTCTAAATGGCATTAATTCCTTCGGTGCGTGATCCTGGAACCGGCGGATGAAACCACCAAACATTCCTTGCTTTTTAGCGAATTGTATAAATTAGGGTAGTCCTAATAATAGCTCCATTGAAGCTGTAGTTGCAACGTAGTTCACGAAACCATTGATTTAAAGTTATCTAGCAGATTTCTGTTAGTTGTTTAACGTAACGTGGTAGTTATCCACCTGTCTAATGTCTGCAAGCCATTTTGGGCTTTCAAGGCGGCATCAAGTAACTGTCACTTCCCCCTTTTTTAATCAGAATAAAAATCCTTGTATGTTGCACTAAGGTTACCCGAAAAACAAAATTAAATTCAATGATCAATTACATAAAAGGCTCACCTCATCAGTGTTTTTGGTGACATTGTCTTCCGAAGAAGGTCGCTTGGAGTTCGGCAGAAAGAACGAGCTCAGCGAACTCTGCCGCTGGCGCGGCATCTTCCCACTCCAGCTTGAAAGTCACAAGCACATTACGCCAAGAAGGTTGCGCGGCCGGTTACTGTGCAGTGCTGGCAGCACTTCTGTGGACGCGTGCAGGCTGAAACTGCCGAACGACTGACAAGTGATGTCGTATTTGTCGAATATTGGGAAGCAGCCCCCCACTTCGAAGCAGCTTTAATTGAAGACCCCGCGACGAAAAGGAGGAAGAGGGGCAACCCGGGGGACGCATTTTCGGGGTTGCAACCAAGGAGGCTGAAGGCGACGACGAGTACGGGAAGAGCGGAGAACGTCCTTGACATTCGTCGTTTTACGACCCACGCGCCCACCCCGTGAAAGAACACTGAAAGCCACAGGGAGCGTCACCCAACACAGGGAAAGCGTTTTCTCCCTCTGTTCTTCAAGTTTGTTGCACGTGCGGGGAGCAGAGAAATCTTTTGACTGTGCTTGTGTTTCTGTATTTCTATTTTCCTTTTCATTTTCCCTCTCTACGAGAGCAGTGTAAATAGTGTACAAACAAAGCAGTCTTCGTGATGCGTTCAAAACCGTGCGGACGTGTTGATTCTCTGTCGTCGTCCAACCTACTAAAGAAAGTTTTGCCTCCCTGCTTTTCCGCCACAAAGTGAAACCGGAGGACAGGCGTCTTCGTTTGAACTACAGTGTACTAGAATTGGGCAGTGGGCTCACTGCCGTATCTCTGCGCCGCGCCTCCACGGCACTCTCCGCGTCGACTGCTTGGGCGCCCGTCAGGGGCCTTGCCGCCAGTTTCTCCTGAAAACTTCTCTTGCGGGGTGTGAAGCGCGTCCTCTTGGTCAGGGTTACGCTGGTTACGCTGTAATTCCGGGGGGGGGGGGGGGGGGGATCAACAAACGCGGGGTTGGAGGCGAGGAGAGGGCCACCTCTATGACACAAGAGATCACAAAAAAAAAAAAAACAATGGAGGGAGAAGGGGGTTGAGCATTTTCTTCTTCTTAAAGCTGACCCAAGTAATAGAAGCTACTGTTCCCATTCGTGCATGCCCTTCAGCGCATGTTCCCGCCATTCATTCGTTTGAAAGACCTTTGTCGGCACCACGCGAGCAGCTTTGCTGCACTTATGTATGCTTGTTTTTCTCAAGAAGCGGCATCTTGTGTCTATCGGTACGCTGCAACTGTCTCAAAGACGGCCCGCTGCTGCATCTGGACGGGAGGGAGGCGCTTTTTACAGTATCCGGCGGTCGTGCACATAGAGCATGCAGCGTACGTGCAGAGAAATTTCTGGGGCAGCGTTTGACAACAAAAAACAGCTGGATCCAACGAAGCGAAGAGTGACCGCGCAAAGTCAAGTGCGATAACAATAAAAGCAGAAAATACGAGGACGGTGCTTTGGTAAAGCGGTCAGGGTACTTCTAAAAATGATAAAGAACTCTGGCTGCTTGTTTCGCTATCGAAGTCCTAAGCACAGAACTACTGCAAGATGAAACGGGCTGGATAGAGATCGATGTACAAAAAAAGAGATTTAGGGGGGATGATTGAAGTAATTAGGAAGCGGGGGAGGCCCACGGTGATTGGGCTCCTTTGAGATGCTCCAGTAGATCGACGGTTGTCATCGGCAGTTTTATTGTTTATAACGAGTGACCATGCATGCATTGTTAATCCATATTGTGATATGGCCAGCATTTGCGCATACATAGGCGGGTTTCGTGTAAATAAAATTAGTTTGTCAGCACGTGACGCTGTCGAGTGTTATTTTGGTGGTGCAATTCTGCGGTGTAATAAAAATGTACGCACGTAATCTATGTTACTTGTTATGTACTCATAATACCTATGTATAGGTTTTTTTTTTTTCATTGGACCCGCACGTACCAATATATATCGCCTACGAGTCCAACCAGTTTTGGTAACCTTGTATGATCTACGTCTGCAAATAAAACAATTTAAGATTACCGTGCGGATACAATTAATACAAACCCAAGTGATTCCGCCGATTATTGATTCGCGAAAAAAAAAGCATTAAGTAGGTTAGTCACAGAGACCAGCTCATGCGAAAGCAAATAAATAAAAGTGAGGCGTTGTTTATATTCGGCATAGTGGGGCTTGAAAGGCGGGAGTGAAGTCGCTAGGATCGCTACAGTGGCGAAAGGGCATTGAAAATCGTATCGACCAGCAGTACAAAAAAAAAAAAAAAAAAACTTGAACGCGCCACACGCAGGAGCATTCATATTCATCATAGCCGCTTAAAATATTGCCCACCATCTGTAAATCGGTCACAACGACAGCCCTTTATTTCACAACTCACAGAAAAGTTGCATGAAAAGAAGTTCGTGTGTTGCGCACCGAAATTCAGACTTTTCTTGCGCTCAAACAGCAACCCGAGCTATCCGCGCCCTGCAACCCGCCGGAAAGTTTCAGGTGACGTAGAGTTACTGCATATGCTACCTCTGACGCTAAGTGACTCTAAGGTGACGCTGCGAACACTTCTAGAGCACTGTAGTTTGAACGATCGGGTGGATCGGGCCCAGAAGTTCGTCAAAAACGCGCGCGCAGCCTGGGGCTCCGGAAGTACTACATGTGGGGCGACGTCCGTGGGTTGAATGTTGTATCGTATATATATATAGTATATATATATATATTACTTATATATATATAATATAATATATAATATATATATATATATATACTATATATAGATATATATATATATATATATATATATATAGATAGCTAATAGATAAGGATGTCCTCGGTTGTAGCTTACCGCCTTATTAAGCCGGACAGCTGCGGTCGAGATGTTCTTTGATCATTCTCCTACACTGCCCTTGGGCGTCTGATACGCCACAGCCAGTTCGGGAGAAAACGATACAGTAACGGGAAGTACTGATAGTCTTTCACAGCTGAATGAACACGGGGTACTGATACAATGCGTGCAGTTTCAGGTTGGGGGCTGAAAAGATGACCTTCATTTGTGGTGATATTTGCAAGCACACCTAGGCCGAATATCTCTTACTCAATTTCTCTCGCCCCAGTCTCGGTGCTGTAAGAAATGTCTTCCACGATCTCTTGCTCTCAGCGAGTTAGAAGGCGCAATGATACGTCACCACGTGGATAAACGGCCGCTGCATGGCAGCGGCTTTCGTGATTGCCGCTATGGATGTGGCTGCAGACTTGAACATCGCACACAAGATCTCGTAAAAATATTTGTGCTGATTTCTTTCGTTGTATTGAGAGCTGAACTCTGAGGCGATTTGAATGGCACGTGTGAAAATAAACTTCAAGCAAGTCAAGATGGAAGATGTTCGAATGCAAAATCTCAGGGGGGGACCATTGCATAGGGGGTCCCCCCCAGTCTAAACACAGGGGGGGTCAGGACCCCCCTGACCCCCCGGGATTTACGCCACTGAATACGTTTCCCGGTTCTTACGACGAGTCAACGCCGTTGCAGCGAAACACAAACTTTATTCATCAACCAATATCGTTCGCGTACAGTTTTCTTTCGTAGCTCTCGCGGTAAGTAAAGATTTTAGACAAAACGCGTTACAAACTTATGTGCTCCTAATGGTTACGTTTTCCCGGGCTATGAGCTTTAATTCTTTTTTCAATGTGGTTGTGTGCATGTGCATACTGCATGCAATGTGAAGCAATTTTTTTTTCGGAGAATCAGCTGCAAGGCTTGTAATGAACAATAAAGTGAAGTCGTGTAAACTTCCAACTGTGCATAGTGCAATAAATATATACTGGAACAGTAACGCAAACTTGGCTGTTGCCCAAAGCTATGTGGTCTATATGGCACAAGTGAAGAGAAAAGAACTGTGACTGGACTGGCAAGGTTAACGCGCAGCGGGAAGCTGCAATATGTATCGGATAGCTGTGGTCGAGTGCTATCGCGACCACGCAGCAACCACTCGATCGTGTAAAAAGCGCAGCAGCAGCGATGCTCAAGCCTCGGAGAAAGGGAATGATGTGTACCGCTCATCGGGACACCATGCAGGTGCTGCTGCGCAACCAGCCCAAGCAGGACACGAGTCTCGCTACTGTTCTCAGCAGACGCAGCAGATGACGCCATCCAGGACAAAGCATGGCGGTCTGATCAGCACCAATCCTCGGGGAACGCAGTCATCAGGCGCCCGGCCTAAACGAAACCTCGACGCAAGGGCAGATTTAGGGGTGGAGCCAGCCGTAGAGGCCATCGTACACTCGGCAAACAGCTCGTCTTCCCAGACCAGGTCGACAGTGGTAATTCAACGCATCATGCAGAAGGAAGTGTGGAACAATCGGCTGTTGGTCGCCTGCGAGATCCTCATTGCCGCTCTTGTGCTTACTGTGCTAGGCGGTCTGGTGTGGCTGGTTCGTGCCGAACTCG
Organism: Rhipicephalus sanguineus; assembly: GCF_013339695.2. Classification (NCBI taxonomy): domain Eukaryota; kingdom Metazoa; phylum Arthropoda; class Arachnida; order Ixodida; family Ixodidae; genus Rhipicephalus; species Rhipicephalus sanguineus. Next base: position 1,844 of record NW_023615507.1, on the reverse strand, counting down.
CGAAAAAGAAGCAAGGTAGCTACTTTGCAAGCGGGGATGCTACTGCATCATCTCCAGCTGCGGCAATTAGGCGAATGGACAATGCGAGCGACGTATTTGATACGCGCGTGTGCACAACACGCCGTTAATATAAACTATAGCCTTCTCTGTTTTACCGTAATAAACTATATTTATCTCCCGTCACTGTCAGTGTCTATCAGTGGCGTAGCCAGGGGGGTGGTCTAGGAGGCTCCCCCCCCCCCCCCAGAATTTTTGACATTTTGTGCGCGCACGAATACAAACACGCACGAACACACAAAAGGGTCGGAGCGGACCACTCAATATGGGGTCATGCTCCAGATAGCACTACATATAAATTTAACCGATATATTTTTACGTATAATATCTAAGAAGAATAAACGCCAAGAAGTTCGCGAACCTAACTTCGGATATAGCAAAATTACTCATCTTTTTTTTACTCATTTCCTCCATGAGCGAAGCTATTATATATCATACCTGCCCTCGGAGGATAACGCGAAATTAGTCACCGCGTAAAATTTGTATTGTCAAGTGAATGACTGGCACTCAGAAAAAGTTCAGGCCCTGTGGGCACTGGAAACAAAAAGTGGTCAAAGTTTCATTTTCAAAATTTCGCGCTGCAGCCACTATGACGTCGCAATTTTCAAAATTTCGCGTTTTTTTTTTTTTTTTGCTTTGAGCACTGAAAATGGGCTTTGTGAAGCTACCAAATATTGCTATGTTCGATCTACATATTTCCTTTCGAACAAATCGTCGAACATTTTACCGCACAAGCCTTGAAGATCTTGTGAGGGCGAAGGCGGTGTCGCTGCCCGTCTTTCATTTTTGCGCCTTTTATGGCTTACCGATGAGCCTTGAAAGTGACCGTGTTGGTTTGTTGTAAAGCTTTAATTCGCTTACGTACGGGAAATTGTTAAATGTCGCTTTTAACTGACACAATAATGCTCCCCCCCCTACTTTTTTCACGTCTGAAATGATCCACGCAGTTACGGAACACGGGGTCGCGAGTTTGATCCGGACAATATGACTTTTAGAGCTCGCAGCACCATATAATTAAAATTTTTACGCACTCAGTTCACAGCGCACGCTTACAGCCAGCGCCTGTCGCTAGTGGTGCTCAGCTTTATCTGGCTAGGCGGCCACTCTAGGCTCGTAAACGAGTCGTCCGGCAACTGTGGGCTTTTCCTCTCTCCTTTTCCATACCGCTGCTGAGGTGAGTGCAAGTTCAATGTTTCTTGTTGACAAAATCTGAAAATTTATCGCAATATTTCGGCCATCTAAACCTGCAAGTCGCATCAAGCGACGTTCTATGCCTCTTAATTACGTTTACTGCGTTAGTTTTACGCCCACACGCTTTGTAAATGCACAATGCGATAGCGAATCACGTTAGCCGCTTGCCACTCGTGAACTTTACTAAATGTATTCAGAGCTGCTGCTTTACGTTTTTTGCCGTTGTTGTGTACAGGAAAACTAAAACGCCTATTTACAGTCACTTATACCTCACTGAACTACGATAAATCGTTGACGCATTCATAGTCGTAAACTCCACGATCTGCGGCACCGCTTACTTAGCCTTCTTGACTTGTGTCGTAGACTGCGTGTCACGCGGTCGCTCAGGGATTAGTAAAAGGTGCGCGTTTGTAACATGCGATAGTAGCGTCACTTACTGTTAAAACTGTCAAGTGCCGAAGGGTCCACGTGTGTGCACGTTGACGTGAGAACGGCAGGGAGTCCGTAGAAGAGACTTCGTGAGGAGCTCGCTCAGCTGACATGCTCGTTGCGGCTGGTACCGGCGTTATTTGGGAACGTTCTCAAATACCAAGTTA